>NC_052248.1:616173-921760 GCF_013401445.1 Tripterygium wilfordii | reverse complement strand
CCACATCAAAAACTTCCATCGTTGTCTCCTCCAAAACTGCCACTTTCACCATTGAAGGCAAGTCCACAAAATCACCAGTTCTCCCATTTTTACCAGGTTTCTTGCCTATCAAAATTTCCAGGAGAAGTATTCCAAATGCATATACATCTGTTCTTGAATTGCATTTCTTCATCCTTTGAAGCTCTGGTGCTTTGTATCCATCAGCCTTTGCAAGTGCCACAATTTCGTCAGCCACAGTTGGGATCATTAGTTTGTCGAGCCCAAACTCAGTGAGCCTAGCCACAAAGAAGTCATCCACCAACACATTTTTGGATCTTACATTTCCATGAGTAATAGGAGCCTCAAGGCCTGTATTCAAATATGCAAGTCCCCTTGCTATACCCAGCGCAATCTTGTGTCGCCGAGCCCAATTCAGCACTGGCTTTCCCACTCTAGATTCTGCAATCAGCCAGAAAAGAAAACAAAAATTTACTGATCACAAATGTTCACTAGTGCTTTAACTCCAATACTCCACAGAACAGTTGATAAAATGGCTGTTATACCTAAAAAATATACATGACATCTATCTCAATGTATTCACTAAAAAATATACCTGGCGTAACCTTATAGAACTCAACAGGCCGGAAAACTTAATTGGCCAACAATTTAAGATGTAAACTAGACTGTGGACCTAGATGTCATGTAATGGTTCAGCTCAATAATGGAAAAGTTCAGGAAATAAAAGGCCCTGCTTGAATTACTATTGGCAAGGGTAGAGGAAAATCTAATGTCCACCCTAAGGCTAACGTTGAATACCACTTTTTACATCCCACCTGCTTCTGCTTTTTTTTTTCCACGACTTATACTGTTTTGCCTAAGAAAATATGCAGAAGCCAGTAAACAACAAGCAACGCCTACATCAACCCGAGATTCCTTGTGAAAAGTAATGTTTGGCGAAGCTCAAGCAATCTTTGCAACTTGGTTCAGGTATAAATCTTGAGTCATTACTCTGGCCCTTTCACGTTGATTTCAACAAACTTTAAATTTTAACAAGGTAGCTTCGATTGAATGAAGCCCCTAGGAGTAACATCAAAACAGGTATAGTACTTAAGAGAGAGCATGGACAATCACAAGTGACTTTCGCCAATCTCCCAGAGTGGGGAAGCTGATTTAGTATATAGAACTTAGTTCAAAATATTAACTGTACTCCTAATCAAGACAAGCAACAACAGTTGGATCGCCATACTGCAAGGGTTAACAGATAAATTGCAGAGAAAAGGTAAAAATATTCTATACATACCATGTAAAAGGTCATGAAGAGTCCTGTTAGGCAGATAATCATAAATGAGTAGCTTTTCTCCTCTTTTCCCTTGATAGAAAGCTCTTAGTGGAATCAAATTCTCGTGCCGAATCCTTCCCAATTGTTTTATAACTGGTAGACACAAACTCCCATCTTTGCAACTACCTTCTCTCAACAACCTCAAAGCAATGCTACCACCATCAGCAAGCTTTGCCTTATATGTTGTCCCATAGCTCGTCTTCTCCATCACTTGACCAGTGGCATTCAATACATCCTCTAATGTCAGATGCTCACCACCTTGAAACAGAATTAGCCTTCCCTCACCAACGCAACCGCCATTTTCATCTTCTTCTTCTCCTTCCTCCAATTCATCTTCGCTTGCTCCACTATTCCTCCTCTTCTTGTTTTGTACATACCCTATCAATAGTGAAGCCATAACCACCACCCCGGTCATCAAACCAATCACAAGACCAGCAATTGCACCCGAACTCAATCCAGAACTTCCAGTACAACTTCTTAAAGGCAACCCACAAAGGCCAGGATTGTTTCCTTGAAACACCTCTGCCCCAAACGTTGCATCCCCAAACACTGGCAACATACCACTGAAATTGTTGTGTGCAAGATTCAATTTTTCAAGTTTCAACCCTGTTAAACTCTCAGGAATCGAACCCGAAAGCAAATTACTCGAAAGATCAAGTTCCTTAAGACCTTGAAATCTAGTAACAAACTCAGGGAAACTCCCAGAGAGGTTGTTGTTGCCTAAATCAAGAAATTGTAAATTCATACAAGTAGAGTTGGGCAATGCAGGCTCAGGGAGTGACCCAGACAGTGAATTACCATGAAGCCTAAGCGAAATTAGCTTATCACATAGATTCCAAACAGAAGGGGCTAAAGCCCCGCTCAACATGTTTCCACTCAAATCAATATCAGAGAGTGAGGAGCTGTATCCGAGCTCAAGAGGTATAGACCCACTAAGTGAATTAATACTAAGGTAAAGGCTTTGAATCATAGAGAACTGACCAAGCTCTCTAGGGAGAGAACCAGTAAGGTTAGCAGATGGGAGCTGTAGAGAGAGAAGATGAAGAGATGGGTCTTTGAACAAAGTGAGGTTAGTCCAATGTGGTGAAGAAATGTCACTACAAGAGAGTGGAGAACCATCGGAGAAAACCCATTTGAGGCCCCTCCACTGACAGATAGGAACAGAGGAATTCCATGAAGAAAGCAACAGATTGTCATTGTTACCTTGTAATGGAGCTTTGATCTTGTCCAGTAGAAGCTCAACATCTGTAGAAGAAGAAGGTAACAACAAAGGCTTTGTAAGTGTCGTTAATAATAGGCTTATGGTTAAGAAGAAGAAGAAATTGTTGTAGACAGAGTGAGATTTCAAAACCGCCATGAATGCAGCAAAGAAGGGAGAGACAGAGAGAAAAGGAAAGTTGAGAGTTTGCTTTGTGGAGTTCTAGGACTGCAACTTCTTGTGGGAAAGCTGACACAGTGTTGACTATGAGTAGTCTGATTGTCTAATAATTCAACGGCCATGATCTGCTTATATAATGTTACACAAATCCACCGTCAGTGCCTTCTGTATCCTCCATAGTAATTCTACACCGTACGATTTCAGTCAAATTAGTAGATGATGGTTTCAAATTGATCGGACCGTGAGGGATTTAGGACGCAGTTGCAACAACCTCAATAGGGACCAATTTTTTATGTGAATAACAGAATAAATAATTGAGTTGCTTTTGATATTTAATATTGTTCCCTGCACGCGCACCTTTGGAATCAGATTTTTTATGCAATCTTTATTAGAAGGATAATAGAAATCTTATGAATCCGATTATTTTTTGTCCCAGTTATTTCAAATACGATATTCATGATCTCATATTATTATGTGAGACGTATAAAGTCTATATTTTTACGTGAATCATGAATATTAAGAATAGATGTGACAAAAAACACTTGAATTTTTAAAATTTTAAAAACGGATAACTGTGACGATAACCCAGGATTTTTTTAACATTTTGAAAAGGGGAAAACTGGAATTTTCAACAATTTTAAAAAGGGCAAAAAAAGAGAGCCGACTGTTTTGCACTAGTAGGAAGCCAGCAAGAGTAGTCTTTTCAAGGTGAGGAAGTGTAGAGGCAGCACGGGATCTTCGGTGTTCCTGTCTCTGAAATCCTACACGTGTCAATAGATTGACCAATGAGTTTGACTTGGTGATTGAAGGTACGAGATGGTGAGTGTGCATAGACATAAATGGTAATGACAAGCAGTTTGTGCAAAATTTAGTGGGCCAGAAAGCAAAAGTAAAGTTGGTCGATGAAGGAAATAAAAATTGGGAAAAAGGCGAATCTCTGTCCACAGCTGAGACGCAGAGAGGACCATGGAAGTAACATGTTTTGATGGATAAAGTAGAGCTTTCAAAAGTAAACAATTCATGTGTTGGTAAGCTGCAGGGGTTGCTCTCAAGTCTCAAGTGGGTCTGGTATTGACCCAAATATTCTCTTCTTTTCCTAATAATGCATTCAATTAATGGGCATGATACGCACATAACAAAAAAGCAAACTTTGTATTATTGGTTAAGTATGTTGTGTCAACTATAGTACTCCCCTGTCAATGATGATGTTGACCTGGTGGTGAGATATATGATACTCATACTCTTCCGCCATAATTCAATCCTCTCCGGAGACACGAGTTCACATGAATTTTTCATAAATTTGCTAGACATGTGTAGTTTGTGGGTCAGTTCAGTGCACACCCAAAGAATGACATGTAGTTTGTGGACTAGTACACAGATACGATGAGTTTATCTAATACACATTCAAAGAGTAGTGGCTGCTAGTCTCACCGTACACACATAACAAAAAAAAAATTACAGTATTCCTTCGTCGAAGTGGTGCCACCATATATAGTAATAAAAATTTGTGGTGCGTAGATCATAGGTTGTGAATTTGGGACCTACAATTGTTCGTTAGAGGGAAAACTCAAGGATATATAAAAGCAGTCTGTAGGACCTTTCAGAAAGTTATACATAGGCCATTACAGGCATGAGAGTGATAAAATGATATGCAATTTGAAAGATGTATATACAGTTATACACATAAAGCTAATATAAAGTATGTTTGTTAGCATGTCGCTGTTCAAACTCACGCCAGTCTGAAGAATCATTAGTCGCCTAAACCATTCACTAATAACATGATTGTTGTTTTTTTTTGAACCTCTGCTGCTCATCAAACACAGGCAAACCGTGGAAATGCAAGGCACGCCGCAGTTAAAAGCTCAATTAAATGTTACACTTGAAGGGACTATGAAACACAGAATCCACATTGACTCTACTTGACAAAGTCCATAAATCTGTACTTATGCTTTGTGGACAACTTCAACACTTTTCACATAAGCCTAGCAGCAGCAATGGTCAAAACTCAAAACAAGCACTCTACTGTAATTATCTGAGTATTGACATGTAAAAAAAAAGAAGGTAAAATACCAGCTGGACTTCCCCTTTTGCATGGGACTTTGCTCAGCATGGTGGAGACATACTAATTGACATCTTCATCCTGCGCCCACAACATTATCATCTTTCTTCATGGATTCTGTACCTGGTGGAGGAAAAAGAAGATATCATTTGAGTTTAAACTTCAGTGGAACAGGCGCACCAGGTTTGTAATAATAAATCCACAAAAGATTAGTACCATCTAAAAAGTCATTAAGAAACTGTCCCCTACAATTATTGGGTCTCCTAATTTCCATTCATCTTTGGCCAATAAGTTTTTGCTTAAGGTGACAGTTGAAAAGCCAATTCAGTGGAGTCCAAAGGCATACAGATCGAACATAGAACTATTAGTTGAAAATGATCTTGTTTATATCATGTGATCACATCCTCCACACAAGTTTCTTTCGACGATACGACAAGTGAGGTCATTCAAGACGTGTTTTGGTTGTTTATGTGGAAAGTCTTTATGATTTAGAGTTTAGAGTTTAGCCCTGCATCCAAAACAAATAAGTAAACAAGGTCCATTGAACTTCCAAATATGGAGATACCGAGATATTGATCAACTTGTTCAAGCCTGTTGATCAAGAAAATGAGATGAGAAATGATTGCAATCATTGTGTACCTTAGTGTAGAAATTTTCACTCATCTTTGTGTAACGAACACTTAGAATGAAGTCCAAAATATATTGAAACGATTAGGCTATATATCATTGAATAGAAAATCTGTTATTTAAAGCACCTGAAAGGTTGAAACTAAGAAATTGCCATACTAGACCAGAAAACAGGACAAAGAAGTCGCCAATAGACCACAAGAATATGATCCATGCTCAAAATGGTGAAAAGCTTCGTAGCTCTAACAATTCCCTTACATTTATAAAATTTTGAGATCAGTTTTAAAAAGAGTAACAATCTTCATCGATGCAAAGGTTCTTAACAATTCAAAGTGTTGCTAACTGATTAAACCAAAGGCAAAAGGCAATCTTCTCACTATGATAGTTGAAGGCACTCTCTTCTTCTTCCTCATCCATGTTGAGCAAGAATTGGGTGGTGTAAGTTAATGTGGGTTGGGTTACGTGTGCATCGGTTCTATGAGATGACAAGATATCATATTCTGTTCAAAAATATATTAAACAGAAAATTGAAGAAAAACTTCCCTTCCCATCTTCGTCTTTCTTCACTTATTGTCAGCTGAGTTAAGGTTCAACTAAATTCTAGTTTCTTCTAGATGTACTTCGTCACTATACACAAGTAATTCTAAAGAATATCGAGGCTTACTGAGTAGCGAAAGGCTTGTATACCCATTAAGCAATATAGAGGCATATTGTGAATTGGAAGTTTCAAGTATTCCACTGATAAATATAACTAGTTCCCTAATCTCAATGCATATTTCATCATTTATGACATCGGAGTAATATACAGGAATTGAAAAAATTGACAAACTTACTCCCTCTTATGGTTGTCACTTGTATTTGTCCATTATTCTTTTTGCTTCTTCTAAAGCATCATCTGTAGAAGTTGGGCCCCCGTCTCCTTTTGGCCCCTTATCTTTGTTTAAGGCAATGAATGTGAAATATACAAGTCCCATGGTGGCCTGTCCACAAGACAGAATGCATTTTAAGTCATTAAGAGACAATGCTTAGCTAAAACTTTATAGATAAACTGATTCTGTGATATCTGAATTGTTATCTCCAAAGTTAAATAAGTAACAACTTCAAAGATAGGTAACATACCAGAACAAAGAAAGCTGTAGATAGGAAAGACTTGAGTACAAATAGGGAAAGAGACAATGCAACAACTGTAACAGAAATCCTTGCAACTGGTCTTGGTACAGAGTCCTAAAACCCAAAGCAAGAAAGAAGTCTATTATGCTGCAACTGAGAAAAATGGCTGAATAAGATCATACATCAAAATACTGATAAATGTTGAGGAACACTGGAAGAGAGACAATATGAACTTACAGGCACCAGATTTGTTCCTGCCTCAATCCCATTCTTCCCAACCTCCCATGCTGTTTGAACAACTAATTACAAAATAAACAGGGGTAGTTGATGATTAAATGAATGTCAACACTAGATTCGCACCAAACCAGTAAACTAGCCCAATTTTGGATCTATAACATGCTTTAGCTACTACAAATCAAATATCATTATCAAAAGTAGAGCTTCCTTGAAGAAAATGTATATTGCTCAGTAAAGGTTATGATAGGAAACCACAATTCCACAAACATAAATTCAACTATGAATTGTCTAGGATCATCTATCGAGATCAAGTACACAAGTAATGCTTAACGGGAAAGCTATTTTCGCCTTTTCGGAAATCGAAACCATGATCGTAGGTCAGTAGACATATTTACCATCAGGCCATGGGTTCACCCTTTCTTGGGATCAAAGTATCCATTAAATGAGAAATATTTTACAACCAAGGCAAAAAAAGCACCTCTTTTCAGTTGCAAAAAAACTTGTATCGAGTCGATCGACTATAATTTGTCAGCAGAAAGAAAAACATCATCTTTCATTATTCATTTTCAACTGAGACAGACAAGGAATAACCTCAAAATTCTCTTGATATGCCATATGGTTTTATATTACTCACTGATCAGTAATACTGAAACTTTTTTTCCCTACTCCACTCTGAGAACTTCCTTCTCATTTCTTCACGCCATAATTCCTAATGGCTAATGCCACCATTTTATGACTTTTTCGACTTCAGGATCCAACGTCAAGCATTATGTCACAAATTTGTACACTATATACACTCCAACTAGTATACCACACAACTTCTCAAGCCTATCAGTTCATCTAACTGCCGCTGACAACTTAAATTCCAAATTAACCAATTTAAAAACGAAAAATAGAAAACGAAAAACATAGTGAATTCAATGCAAATAGAGAAAGTATGCGAACTAAATGAAGAAGTCAGGCAGAGCCAACCTTTCAAGAAATTCGATTGCGCCGCGAGGACGGTTGCAATGGACCGAGATTGCCGCACCATTTGATGAGACAGCGAAGTACGTCTCTTTAGCTTTAAGAAAGATTTGGAGGAAAGAAATTGAGAGTGAGTGAGGGTTAGGGTTTGGGGGTAGTAGCGTTTCGGTATAGAGAGTGAAGCGAAGCACAGATTGTGGAGGACAACTGATGAAGCCATGAATGCACGTTCAAACTTTACAGAAATCTTGTTCTGATCACCAAATGGTGACAACTGTAACTGGTGCTTCTTATATAAATGAACTGTGAAGAAGAAGAACCACGACTATGGAACCTCTGGTTATGCAAATTCTCGGGGAGAAAGTTCAAAACTCTTGCAGCCTCACAAACATTAGGGAAAGGACCCACCGGATCCTGGTTTAACCCAGGTCTAGGCCTAGAGAATCAGAGATGCTTAAGGTTTAAGCCCACAAGAGTTGGGCTTAAGATGCTTAGGATCATAAATGCAAGCCCAGAATCTTTATGGTGAGTTATGGGCCTACCGGATAGAAGCCCAAACTGGTTTGGGCTTAAAATGCTTAGGCCTTAGAGCTTCAATCTTGGATCAACAGGTCAAAGCTCTCCCATCCTGCCAACTGCCCAACTGCCATTTGCCAAGCATTGACCGAACGGGCTCACTACTGCCCAGTTTAGACCAGTCAAGGTTAAGGGCAAATGCAATGGTGGGCTTTAGGGCAAAAATGGATGGGTTAAATGGATCTTTAATGGGAAATGGAGAGGTTGAATCCATATAATGATGGGTTTTTTGGCAATCAAAGTTGCTGGACCAATTTTGGGAACAAAGACTTTTATTGGGGCTTCAAATTGCTGGACTGGTGTGGGCCCGCACAAACATCAACTGCAAACCTACTCTCTCCCCTGCGATATTGTTTTGTATGAGATATTGTTTTGTATGTGATATGTTTTGTATGAGATACTATTTTGATTAAAAGACCCATCTCTCTATCTCTCTCTTTAGTTTTTTTAAAAGACCCAAACCCATGTATATATACATGTGTGTATATATATATATATATATATATATATATATATATATATATATACACAAAATGGACAAGATGAAATTAAAAATTTCAAACATTCCAATTCATTTAACAAGTATAAATAGTATCGGACTGGAATTACAATGGGCCTTTCATTGATTTATCTTTGATTCATTACTATTTTGGGGGTGGGGGGCCTAGCACTAAAGTTCATTGTATTTTCATTGATTTATCTCTGATTCATTACTATTTTAGGGGGGGGGCCTGACACTAAAGTTCGTTATGTTTTCATTTAAATATTGTATTTATTTGCTGTAAAATTTTATTAATAAAAATAATTATTTATGATTAATGTAATTTTATAGAAAATCATTTTGAAGAGTATATATATTGTTGTATGTTATTCAAACATTTACCACCAAAATTAACTAACTCACACTAATATCTATTTAACACCATTGTACAATGACAAGAGACAATACATTTCCATTCCTATCCACATCAGCAAAACACCATTCCCAATACAGTTTACTATCCCCATTACCTATCAACCATTGCATTTGCCCTTAACAATGGCCACGGTTAGAGCATGGCCAATTAACTTGTCCGAATGACTCGGATTCAGATCCACGTTTAGAGCACGGCACGGCCAATTTACATCGGCGGGGTCTTAGTTTGCTGCGACGTGTCCATGCAAACCTGACGTCAATTTCCTCCTTCCTTTTCTTCGTGATCTGCCAATAACATAACCGCACTGATAAGAAACAACTACTGGAATCCTTACGTTCACATGGATAAAGTATATTTTAATTTCAAAGTCTCATTGCAATACGCCACCTGTAGTATGACCATCGTGCGGTCATGCTATTGGCTGTCTACTACTTCTATTTCCGTACGTGACAGTCACTTCTGTTTTTCTTTGCTGCCCGGAATGATCCACTTGCTCAATGTGGTATCATGAAAATGAACGGTGAAAAATCTGCTTTGCGGCAATATTTGAATAACTTTAATTTTTTATACCTAAATTAGAATATTTGCAAATGGGACGGCTAAGTTAAACCTGGTCAACTTTTTTAATGATAAAAAATTATATTACTCCCATAATCTTGTCTTTCGCAACTAAAGTAGTAATTATATTTCACAATTAAAGTAGTAATCATATTTGGCAATTAAAGTAGGAATATAATGTCGTGGATACAATTCGATTGCAAAATTAGAAGGTTAATAGATGAATCCCACCAATTAAAGTAAGAATTTAATGTTGTGGATACAATTAGATTGCAAAATCAGAAGGTTATTTGTTCCTGCCAAAAATACCAAAACCATAATTAAATGAGATACATATACTTAAGACCCGTTTGGTAAGAGTTTTCTTCAAGCATTGATACTAGTTTTATATGAAGAGACTAGCATGTAGCATGTCTGAGAGTATCATCTATCAACAAGGACAAAAAAAAAGAAGAGTGCAGATTGAGTTATTAGAATGACTACGCGTGGAGTTTCCACCTGCCTTCTTGTTTCGCTTCTTTTCATTGCTATGTATGTTGGTTCAATCTCAGGCTCGTATAACACTTTTTTTTTTTCTTACGATGGGACTCGCAATCATTATTTTTGTTGTGGATGCACTAGGTAAACCCATCTTTTTTTTTACAATGGGATTTGCCGTCACTATTTTTTGATGTGGAATGGATAAACCCATCATTTTCTTCTATACGATGGGACTTGCAGCCAATATTTTTAATGTGCATTGAATAAACCCAAATTTTTTTGTACGATGAGATTCGCAGTCACTACTTTTGCTGTTAGGTGCGGCCCATCAATCTAAATTTGTATACGATGAGATTCGCAGCCACTATTTTGAGTGTTAGGAGCGGCCCATCAATGGGAATTTTATAAAAATGACCTTCTCAAAAAGTCAAACCAGAGAAATGACCCTTTTTTTTATAAACCACAAAAATGACCTAGTTTTATATTGTAAAGACCAAATTGTCCTTAGAAAACATAACCCACCATTTGGCTTTTCCCCTTCCCACGAAAACCCACTTCTTTCAAACTCCTTTTGCTCGACGGGCTGCTCGACGATTACCGTACAACTTTCGATCATCAGTTTTCGACAACAGATAAGGGGTTTTCCCCCTCTGAGGTTAGTATCTTATTGGCTTAGTTTTCTGCCTAACATATACTCGATTTTAATTTGGTATTACACGAAAAATTTTGCATTTTGGTACATACCTGTGGCCGGCTTGGGTTTTTGGTGAAACTCTGTTTAATTGGGTGACATTGTGGGTGAAGTCTTGGGTTTTTGGTGGTGCTTGCGTGCAGGTGGTCGGACATTATGTGTGTTCCAGTATTCCTAATTTTGTAGTCGAGCATGTATGTTCTGTAGTCGAGCATAATTATTGTGTGGGTCGAGCATTAGTCGAGCAGTTTTATTTAGGTCGGGCATTATGTGTGTTCCAGTATTCTTAACTTTGTAGTCGAGCATGTATGTTCTGTAGTCGAGCATAATTGTTGTGTAGGTCGAGCATTAGTCGAGTAGTTTTATTTGGGGTCGGGCATTATGTGTGTTCCAGTATTCTTAACTTTGTAGTCGAGCATTGCATAATTGTTGTAGTCGAGCATAGTTGTTGTGTAGGTCGAGCATTAGTCGAGCATAGCATAATTGTTGTAGTCGAGCATTGTTGTTGTAGTCGAGCATTTGATGTTGTTAATTTTATGTGGTCGAGCATTTTTATGAAACTGTGGTCGAGTATTTTTATTTTTGTGGTCGAGCAAATGTGTTTTTTTGGTCGAGTATTATGATTGAAGTCAATATTAATTTGGTTATTGTATTTCTTTTTCAGATAGACAAATTTTCAAAGAAATGGATTACATGATTGTAATGAAAAATCATTTCCCAGGTAAGGTTAGTGTTTTTTCAAATATATCTGAATCCATAAACAAAATCAAAAGGAAGCTTAGTGAGGATCAACTGGAGATGTTTAGGAGAACATGCTTTGGCATGTTTCTGGATGTGGGGCACATGAATTTCTCTGGCCAGTTGCTCGACCAAAAAACACAAATGCTCGACCATAATAACTTTGCTCGACCATAAAAACACAAATGCTCGACCATAATACAACTTTGCTCGACCATGAAAACAAAAATGCTCGACCATAAAAACACAAATGCTCGACTACATATATATTTGTTCGACTACAAACTCAATATGCTTGACTACACAGATGCTATGAGTAGATAATGAGTTCGTTCAGAACTTCATATGCACTTGAGAAACATATGGAACAAAATTACTCGGAATATAGATGTACTCACCTGTCAAAAGTGATATGAAATGTTCACCAACGAACCTCTCTTCAGACTTGCGATAACGAAGATCACAAATAACTCAGAACCCGAACCCGATCTGGATCTGGCTTTTTCGAGCTCTATAGAATAAATAAGATGATGAGAAATAGCCGATCAAGTGCAGATAAGATGATGAGAAATAGCCATTAGGAGGGTTTTGTGTGTTCTGGTATTGTGAGTGGAAGAAAAGATATTTTAACATTAGGGGTATTTGGGTCAAAAAAAATACAAGGTAAGTTATTTTTGCGGTTTATACAAAAATGGGTCATTTCTCTCGATTGACTTTTTGAGAAGGTCATTTTTACAAAATTTCCCCATCAATCTAAACAGTCTAAAGTTCTAAGCACCTTTACGGGCCACTAAATTTTCATCATTGGATATATATGCAGCAGCCAGCAGCCAGCAGCCAGCAGCTGCAGACGAGGACGTTGAGAAACAAAAGTTTCGGCTAGTGGTCCAGGGGCCGTGTATAAACTATCCAGATTGCCATCTGCGCTGCATCGCACTCAAATTCTTAGGTGGACATTGTGGGCCAACAGGCCCAGGATCTGATATTTATTGTCTTTGCATAGCCGACTAGGCGTGTGAACTGGGATATCAACATTTTATAGTTTCTAGTCTTGTGTTTTGATGCTTATGAGCTGGTTATCAATGTCACAACCTTTTTAAGAATGAATAAGGATTATTGCTACCGTTAATTCCAACAATTATCAGTTAGCAGCGTTCCGTCGTTTTATTTATACAATAAGGAAACTCGCAATATTTTCTTTGAGGTCTGTTATTTTTGGTTATGTTCTTCGGATTGGTAACGGAATGGTGCATTCTCTTGCTCAACTATTTAAGAATTAAGACTTTTGATTGTTACGAATTTGGTTAGAAGAATTTTCTATTTGTATTACTAGTACTACTTTAGTTGATTTCAATGATAAACTTATGATTATAATTACTTGTGAATTTTCCTTCAATCACGATGATTTTTTCGGTAGAGGAATGTGCGGTTAGGACTTGGGAAATAAAGTGATTGGTGAAGAATGATTTTTCTTTTTTTTTTAATGTAGGGCTAGTTAGAGTAACTTTAATTGCACCTCAACAACTCGTCTGACAAAAAATTTATCACCTCCATCAACATACAACATTCATTCATACATGCCAAATGGTGTTGTTGCCACCCCGTCATCTTCTGTACGTACTGTTGATCAAGCTGTCTTCCTGATCCTTTTTCATCCATGAATTCATTCATATGTATGTGGGAGTAATATTATAAACGACTCAATTAATACATACAATGTAAGGGCACCCATGGAAATCACATGCAAGGCATTTAATTTATTACAACGAACTGCCCCATCTAGGAGACTAGGACAACCTGTCTATAAAGTTTTGATCAAATTCATGACACTGAGCAGCAGCAGAAGAGTAGTGTACGAGTGGCAGTGAAATATTAAGGAAGCAGAAGAGAGAGAGAGAATGGCGAGGTGGTATTTTATGGTTTTACTACTTGCTCTTACAATTCTTGATGCAACTGCCAGGACTGCGCCTGGTAAAGCTGGTTTGGATGACCAGAAGAATTTTCTTGTATTTGGTGGTGTTGGTGGCGTTGCCGGAGTTGGAGGATTGGGCGGAGTTGGTGGATTGGGTGGACTAGGTGGTGGAAGTGGGCTTGGCGGAGTTGGTGGACTAGGAGGAGGTTGTTCCGATGATACTCTTTCTCATAACCCTTGATGGATCATCCAATTCATGTTCCCTAATGTGTCTGCTTTGTTAAATTCTAGTCGTATATGACCGGCAATTGCTTCAGTTTTGTTTTATTTGTCTCTTGAGTATGATTATGTGTCTACTTTGTGTATCATTGTTTTATGTATTCGGTTACAATGTTTAATTTAATGAAGAGCTGCTGGTGATCTATCTACTTTTTAAAAATGTTCCATAATAACCTACATAAATGTAATGCAAACTATGGCTCAAAGAGGGCTGCATCACTGCACCCACCAGCAGATGTGGCTCAATTTGGGTCATACCAAATTTTTTTAAAAAAAGAATTCTTAAAATTTCATATATTGATAGTGTTCACTGTTCAACATGACAAATCTAACGATGTATCTTTTTGTCAGAAACAAAAATTAAATACATCAAAAACAAGCCATGACATCTTTTTTTTTTGTTTCAAACCTAACAGTATAGATTTTTTAAGTCTTTTTCTTGATACAATTGATTTTTGTCTTAGATAAAATAATATATCATTGGATTCATCAGATTTAACATTATAGTATTTTAATTTTTAAAGAAATTTAAAAGAATTTGGTGTTTGTGTGGCTGCAGTCCCCTTTAATCCTGCAAACTATATATAGTAGTTAGTTATATACTAATCGGATAATTAGCTGACATATTGGAAATGAACCACAATCTTAAGCATTGCCTTTGAACTAATTATAACAAAATGTTGAACTAATTATTTTTTTTTAATTGAGGAACTACTCGACATGTCTTTTGGACAGTTGAGTGTGCATAAACCTCCGATCGTCTGAGCAACCCACACTACGCTGAAGATATGTAAAACTGGACCGAAACCATTGAACCATGATTCCACAAAGAAATATCATAACTGATTGGTTCGAACTCCCGATCTCGAGTATCGTATGTCCTAAATCCAAAGAAATAACCAACTAGGTTATCTTCAAGCGGTCGAAATGTCTAAATATTCTAGTGAATAATGCTAGCTTGTCCTAATGAAGGAGATGAGTGCATGCATTATGTTTGATTAAGAGTCTTGCAAGACATGATCGATCATCGGATACCAAATTAGTTTGACCCTCAACCAGTTGGAGCATTAAAACGCCATCATATCAATGTGCAGAGAAGGACTTGTCGAAATGAGTGTAATTGGCCCCATAAATGCTTTGTCGGAAGAGACTGATCGAGGTCGTGAGCCTTTCAACGGGATGCACCGGTTCTTTGACCTGTTACTGAAGATTGTTGATTTTGATTTCTAGCAGATATGGTCTGCAAATCTTTGTTTGGCCAACCCCGTCATTCAGATTTAGTTTTAAGAAAGATCAAAACTTGGCCGTGGATTTGTTGGACTCTGTATAGTATGTGAGCATTATTGAAAAGATAGCTTAAGTTATGAGTTTGTTGGGATCGGCTGTATGGCCTGTGGACCTTGTCTTTGTTGACTTAGGGTTCATGTGGGTTTTGTCCCATACATATAGAGAGAAAATCAACAAAATTGACCCATGCACCGGTTCCACCCCCAATCCCTTTCAACCAACTTATGGGACTTGGTCATACAACCTCTTTGAAGTTCAAACGAGGCATTTCCAGCCTTCACTGCTCGAGTATTTGTCAAAAATCAATATCTATATATCTCAGCTTGCCAACTAATTGTACAGCTTTCTAGGACGATGTCCTTACCAATCAATGCTTTAAAGTCTGAGTCCTGACATCTCCATTATTAATTCACGCTAACTTGCCAGACATGCATTGACTCCTCCCTGGTGATGATTCTGTTGTTTTGATCTTAATTAATTCCCACTTAATAGTCTTAATTTCATGTAATTAGCATCGAAGAGTACTCAAATTTTCAGACAACAAATGTCTATCTGCAGTCTGCATTCACTTGCATTTAACTCCACATTTACTTCCCAACCGTCCCCTACCGCTCTTTTGGCCTTTTAAAAGACTGGTTCCACACTCTTTCAGGTATACTAGGAAAATAATTTGTGGAACTGAGAGAGAGAGAGAGAGAGAGAGAGAGAGAGAGAGAGATGGCTGGTTGGTGTGTGAATGTTATGGTGGTGCTTGTGTTGGTGACAGTTCATCACACTAACGCAAGAAATGTGCCTAGTGGTGCTGGCCTTGATGACCAAAAGAACTTCGTCACCTTTGGTGGTGTAGGGGGGGCTGCAGGAATTAGTGGCACTGGGCTTCCTTTTGGTGGGGTAGGAGGCATTGGTGGGATAACTGGGCTTGGTGGTACTGGTGGGCTCGGTGGTGTTGGAGGAATTGGTGGACTCGGTGGTGGTAGTGGGCTCGGTGGGCTCGGTGATGGAAGTGGTGGACTTGGTGGGCTCGGTGGTGGTAGTGGGCTTGGAGGGCTAGGTGGTGGAAGTGGTGGAGTTGGTGGACTGGGTGGTACTGTTGGTGGCGGTGTTGGTGGTGCTGCTGGAGGTGGAGTTGGCGGTGGTGCAGGCGGTGGTGTTGGTGGTGCTGCTGGTGGTGGCTCTGGTACACTCCCACTTCCTTGAAGCTGAGGGTTCACTAGCTAGTCTGATTATGGTAGTTAAGTTGAATGCGTGTGTTGTTTACTTAGTTTTCTCATGCTCCTTTATGAGTCTTTTCTCTCCATTCTCGTTGCCATGCATTGTACGTTGTAGTAGAAAACTTGATCTAGAGTGGAAGTGTCAATCATGGTAGTCCTTAGCATTTTTGCATCAAATGTTTAATGATCACCTCAGTCTATATTTTAAATCAGTCGGATATTCAACCCTAATAACTCGAGCATGTATTGTTCATTTTGGACTTGAAGATCTTCACGATTTTGTCTTTTGGGAAAAAAAATCATTAAAAATAGACGTAAATCTGAGCCGTTGGATGAAGGGTGTGTGACATATAATATTTTTCTTTCATTTTCAACACTTGAAAACATAATCTAAGGATTAAAATCATGCATATACTTATCATTTAATTTTGTTTTTTAGAATTCTTAAAAAGTATTGTGCAACTTATACGTACAAAATAAAACATACCCTCTTTATGATCAATATTACGAGGGCTTTTCGTAGGTAGTGAAATTAATCACATTCAATTTTCTCCACGCGCGCACCAAGCTTGCTAGCTCTCTACAACTTCTTCAGCAGTTATAAAATATACAAACCCAAGCATGACACGCAACACAATTAATCCCATAATTACTCAATATAAACCTTTGGCATGCCATGCAATTATCGATATAAAAACCACCTAACAATGACCATTGACAAAGCCATTTTCATCAATGATTCCTCTAAAACAGTATTACACAGCAACACTTGTTTTGGTCGCAGCATCATTAGCGACCATCCCTACTAATCCATGTCTTGTCGTGGCAACAAAGGCATCACCTCGACGAGTTCTACCCGAATTCACAAAATGGCATGTGAGCGTTGTGAATGGATTGCGCGCTGAGATCATGGCAATCCATTGTAGGTCTAAAGACAATGATCTTGGCGCACGAGATCTGTCGCCGGGGACCAATTTCACTTGGAGTTTTAGGGAGAATTTCTTCCAGCGAACACTGTTCTGGTGCAACGTGGAGAAGGATGATGGCCACGCAAGGTTTGATGTGTTTTGGCAAGATGTGTTGTTGTTTTACAAGTGCTTGTGGAAAGAATGCATTTGGGTTGCTAAACATGATGGGATTTACTTGAAGGATCTTGACACCAAGAATGATGAGTTTAGATACAAATGGGAACCTGGATTGCAACCATGACTTTATGTTTCTTGATTCTCCATGTTTTATCCAATTTGTACACATGAAAGTAGTTACTTCCCTTCGGACATTTATCCGACCAATGGATGATTTTGATTATATATTCTCATATTCATATACAATTGGTAAGGGTTTTTTATTTATTTATTTTCGATTCCTATTGGAAGCAATATTTTTATGGTCACAAGTTGAGTTTTAACTCAACTTACCATGTCGTCAGAAAACTTCTCTTCGTGCGAGTCTCATTATCTTAATTTAGACTCATATTGGATATCTAAAGAATGAGTTTGTATGATATCGTGTTATCAGTTTT
Source organism: Tripterygium wilfordii (assembly GCF_013401445.1). Classification (NCBI taxonomy): domain Eukaryota; kingdom Viridiplantae; phylum Streptophyta; class Magnoliopsida; order Celastrales; family Celastraceae; genus Tripterygium; species Tripterygium wilfordii. The sequence goes on along the minus strand of NC_052248.1, from coordinate 903,894 downwards.
AAAAAAATGTTTTAGATAATTATTCAATTAAATTAAATTTAATCTCATAAAAATGTTAATGGTCAACTTAGAAAGCCCAGCTTAAGAAACTTAGAAAAATATTACTGGACCAAGGCTCTATTGCAATGGGCCCGTTTGTCTCAGCCTCTAAACCCTCAACTTAGCTTTCAAAATGCTGATCCATTTAAAGCCCAGCCCATCACACAGCCGGCGGCGCTTCTTCTATATCCACATCACCATTTGCACAAGGAGTGCAGTGACTTGTTCACAAAGCCAAAATCTCTGCCCTCTATTCTCTCGACATCTCTATCTCTTGCCCTCACCTGTCGATCTTCAAGTAGCGGATATGGGCCAGGGAACTCCGGGAGGTCTAAATCGGCAGGGGGGACTGCCGGGTGATCGGAAATCTGACGGGGATAAGAAGGAGAAGAAATTCAAGCCCGCTGCACCACCGGCTAGGGTGGGCCGGAAGCAGCGGAAGCAGAAGGGTCCCGAGGCAGCATCCCGGCTACCTAACGTGACTCCAGTGACTAAGTGCAAGCTAAGACTGCTGAAACTTGAGAGAATCAAGGACTATCTGTTAATGGAGGAGGAGTTCGTGGCGAATCAGGAGCGGCTCAAGCCCCAGGAAGAAAAGGCCGAAGAGGATAGATCGAAGGTCGATGATCTCAGAGGCTCTCCCATGAGCGTGGGAAATCTGGAGGAGCTGATTGACGAGAATCATGCCATTGTTTCGTCGTCGGTTGGACCGGAGTACTATGTGGGGATCTTGTCCTTTGTTGATAAAGACCAGCTGGAGCCTGGGTGTGCCATATTGATGCACAACAAAGTATGAATTCTTCTGTCTTCTTTCTTCTGTCGTTTGAATTTAGTATTGTGTTGACATTTTTTTGAAGTTAGGGCTTCGAATTGCTATTTGTGTTTGTCGTACATAAACTGTTTTAAGACGAAATTCAGAAGTAATTTGTGTAACTTTGGAACCAATGAAGAGAAAAAAGAGTGTAGAATATCTACTTGTTGATTCGGGAGAGTATTGAGGTCAATTTATCAATTGAATAATTGGAAACCATACAGTGTTAGTTGTTTCTGATGCTAAAATTTTAGAATGCTTGCATGAGTAGTCGAATTGGAAGTCTAACAAGCCTTTCGGAGGGTTTGCTATCTGATACTTTAGGTTAGTTTCATCATGGAGTTTCCAGTAAGCGTTGTGTTGATGTGCAGTAGTACGTTACGCAAAACCATCATTTGAGCGTTAAGCATCTTGCTAGGACCATCATTCTAGGAGAGATGTGATTCACTGGATGTTGGTGCTTATGTTTGTGGTACTTGGCAGGTTCTATCTGTTGTTGGGCTTCTTCAAGATGACGTTGATCCAATGGTGTCCGTGATGAAAGTTGAGAAGGCTCCATTGGAATCTTATGCTGATATAGGTGGTTTAGATGCCCAGATACAGGAGATTAAGGAAGCGGTTGAGCTCCCTCTAACTCATCCTGAGCTTTATGAAGACATTGGCATCAAGCCTCCTAAGGGAGTCATACTGTATGGAGAGCCTGGAACAGGCAAGACCTTGCTCGCAAAGGTGTGGTTAATATGTTTGTTCTTTATCAGTGTGTTGCTTTTGTATGCATGGCCCTTTACTCATTCATCACACTCACTAAGTGGTCTATTACTCATCCTTATCTCGGACTCTCATGCTCTATATAGTTTTACTACACTTATACTGCTATATCTCTTCCTTATGGTCCATGTAGATGCTAATTGCAATTTATTGATTACTTAGAGTTAGCTGCAATATGGGAGTTCCCTTGGTTTGATCACATTGCTAGGTTTTGGATTTATATTAACAGGAAACAGTTCTATTTCTTTCTTCTGGACTTTGCTATGTATATATAATTTTCCAACTTTATGCCTATCTTCTTGAGTATGACCCCGGGCTGTTACTTTTTGCATGGGTTTGATATCATATTTTTATCCCTCCTGTCTCAAAACAAGTTTAAAATTACATTGACCAGTAGAATCACGTAAACTTCCCACTGGAAGTATTTGCTGAATGGTAAGCTAACTTAATCTGGTCATATATGCATCATCAGAAAATTTCCTATTATGTATGATGTTTATCCTGTATTTGCTTCACCTTATTAGCTTCACTTTAAATCATGAAGTGTGCTTGTTGGTGCTTGTATGTACTACACCTTGAGCTGTGTTCTCAGAGCACTTTGAATATAAAGATTTCTTAGGATACCTTACTTGTGTGTCATGTGTATGTTAAATGAATTGCTTTTGGGAATTTCTGTTGTTACACAAGAACTATGGCTTGATGTAATTGTTTCCATACACGTGTTTAAAACTGTGTGCTTTGATCTTATATAGAAAATTTTAGATAACCTTTTGGGTCATTTTTTGGTGGATCCCCCTTGATGCCTTCCAATGAATTGTCTTTTGGTTGGTTGGTCAAAAAAAAGTCAAAGAAGTATGGATTGTTTGCTTGAAGGCTTACCCGTTGAACTTTTGTGTGCTCATATGACATGTGCACTAACTCTCCCCCAGTTGAATAGGATCATTTTCTCTGTGTTAACATGACTTATAAGTTATAATGCAGATGGTGCTGCTACTTGGATTCCTTATCTTTTTCTAAAGTTGATTTTGTTTCTTGCAGGCAGTGGCAAATTCGACATCTGCAACATTTTTACGTGTTGTTGGTAGCGAATTAATTCAAAAATACTTGGGAGATGGTCCAAAGTTGGTGAGGGAGCTATTTAGAGTTGCTGATGAACACTCGCCTTCAATTGTCTTCATCGATGAAATTGATGCTGTCGGTACAAAAAGGTTAGTGATGAGCCTTTTTGGTTAAAAGATGCTCAGTTGGATTGTTTTTAATTATTTTTCTGTGCAGATACGATGCTCACTCTGGTGGGGAACGTGAAATTCAGAGGACTATGTTGGAATTACTTAACCAATTAGATGGTTTTGATTCAAGAGGAGACGTCAAAGTGATTCTCGCAACCAACAGAATTGAAAGCCTTGACCCTGCTTTACTCCGGCCTGGTCGCATTGACAGGAAGATTGAGTTTCCCCTTCCTGACATTAAAACAAGGAGGCGTATTTTCCAGGTTCATTTGGAAAATTATGTTTCTATGATGATTTTGGAAGAGAATAAATCGGATGTTTCTTGCCTTTATTATGAGCAAATGTTTCTTAGTATTGTGATAGTCATATATTATCTATCCCTCCCCTCCCCCTTCCTTTTCATTTTCCTTTTGTTATATATAATCTCTTAAATGTGTTAAGCTCATTCACTTTGCCTGCCAGAGCAAAGCTTTTCGATTTGTGACCAATACACCGACTTATTTTGGTATTTATGTACTGCAGATACACACATCAAGAATGACCCTGGCTGAGGATGTGAATTTGGAAGAATTCGTCATGACGAAGGATGAGTTTTCTGGAGCTGATATAAAGGCAATATGTACTGAAGCTGGTTTGCTTGCTTTGAGAGAGCGACGTATGAAGGTAAGGTCCATATGCGGATGTTTAGTCTTTATTGGTGAGAAATTTTGTTCCAAACCTAGTTAAAATAAATTTATAAATATAGTTGGTAGTTGTCTATCCAAATAAAAACAAGTAAAGCTACAAAAGATAGAGATGGAAGAAAATTGTCGTGTTTTAGAAGGAGTATCCAAATTGTATTCATTGGAACACGAGGACAGAGGAGCTTTACTAATCATGTCTCAATGTTATACATGTCACTGAAACCATCAAGTTATTTGCCCTAGGAAATTGATTTTTTTATGGTGCTGAACATTATTAATTAAAAAACGAATGAATAATGGGCTGAAAACCATAACTGTGTCATATCCTTGATCACAAGTCTTACAGGTTTTTCTTTTGTGGGTTGAAGATCCCTGTGGATAATATTGAACGCCTTTTGTTGCATTATTACTTTCTACACAGTGCAAAAATCTCTTCTGCTCATGTCCTCCCTTCTCCTTGATACAATCTTTTGTTGCATTATTACTTGCCAGTTTAGTGAAATAGAGACATTGATAGCGATAAGGAAGAATGTGATCAAATGGTCGATATTGGTTACTGATGAAAAATTGAAAATTAATTAGATAGTTTTGAACTATTTTTGGATATAATTTGCTTACTTTTGAGATTGTATACTTTACATCCTTTGATTCAAGTTGTACCTATTTTTATATGCATTTTCCAATTAATACTGATTAAGCTGTAGCTTCATTTAGCAATGTTTTTGAAGGCTATCGTGGTTTAATTGCTTATTTTGGAATTCTATTATTTTAGGTGATGCATGCAGATGTCAAGAAAGCAAAGGAAAAGGTTATGTTCAAGAAGAAAGAAGGGGTGCCAGAAGGACTATATATGTGAAAAATGCTCTATGTACGCTTTGGAATTTCTTTTTATATACTCCTTTTAAATCTTCTCTCAGGATTGTACATCATTGTCTTGTGTCTTGACTGCTTTTTCTAGCGGTGTTCTATTGTATGTCTGAAATTATCTTTTAAGAGCATGCGTATGGAGATGTTACTGCTTTCTCTGTTTACAGGGCACATTTACCTTGTTTTAGAATCATACTTGGTTACTCTGCTGAGGATTCTTCCATGAGTCATTGAGAGGCTTAGCGTCACAGTTATGTTGTTGCTTGTTGATACTTGATGCGACATGATTCACATCATACATGCTGGTAGCTTTGAAAATTATAAGCTATTTGTCTCGATGGTCGTATCTGAGCTGCACTCCAGAGTTTTTCAGCACATCAACTAGAAAGTTAATTGTTGATGGCAGGTTAGCCAGTAGCTGCATTTAGGTTGTGTTTGGTATCACTTCCAAATATTTTGAAAACAAAAATAAAAAACAAAAACATAAAACATAAAATTGAGACTTGTTTGGTTGAATACTTAAAACTAAAGCATAAAATAAAAAAAAAAAAAGTGTGTTTATGATTTTATTTTCATAATAATGGAATACATCCACATCATTATATTTTTCATAATTGCAGCATTTATCATGTCTATTGTAACGTAATTCACCGTTGAAAATATTAGCATAAAGAAAAAAATATAAGAAATAAAACAATAACCCAAAGTATATTTGATCATTGTCTTCATTTCTCTGTGCAATTTGCAATTTGAAATCTTAAATAAAGTACTATCTATAATAAGTGTAACTAGTTCTGTTTCTAAAACTTTTAAAATTTTTTTTTTTGTTCACAAAATTTTTGAAAACCTGTTTTTGGTTTTCATAAAAATCAAAACAGAAAATACAAACAAACAATATTTTTTGTTTTTATTTTCTATTTTTTAAAAACTAAAATAAAAAACAAGAAACAAAAGTGATATCAAACAGACCCTTAGTTTATTGATTCTCTTGATGGTGATTCTAATTTGTTTTGACTTTATTGATGCTCTAGTTTAATAAGTGCACTCTTGAAGTTGCGGTTGGATTTTGAACATCTTTGGTTCCGTTTCTTTACCATATAAGAAGAAATGGTGAAACATGATAACACTTTAACGGTGTGGGCTATAGCTGGACTGCTGGAGTATTGAAAACGATGCATGTGCCCTATTAGGCGATTTCACTTGCTTCCTCAATACCTGGATAGACATCAGTGTTTGAAGTATAACCATAATAATATTACAAGTGATCCTTCATGTCTTGTTCCTTACTAAGAAAAACTAAATTGACGTAAATATAGCCATAAGTAATGAAACTATAAGGATATAAATGAGAAATTTTAAAATTTAATGATAGAATCGAGCAAATATTAATAATTTCAGGACATAATCAAATATTTTGCCCATCTCTTACGCTACAAAACTTTATGGGCAAGACCCTCAATAGGCAACCAGCCCGAACCTTCTACCTTCATGGTCCTGGAAGCTCCATCGTGGGCTACGTAGTCACTTGGATTGGATGCGCATACGGATCCATCCTCTCAAGTGAAGAGACAGCAACGGTCGAGAGAGCATTATAGAAGAGAGGCCACAGCTTACTATGCAACAGACTGCTGGAACTTACAGATGTTGAGAAGCTTGGGATTCCACTATCCATATTTCACGACCCTTTCAAAATTCAAGAAGCAAAAACTGTTTTATTTAGAAAATCACCCAAGACCAGACCATCGACGCTTTTGGTGGAACTGATTGAAATCAACTTCTTTGTTTTACATAACATCAATATCAATATCAAGACACCAATTTATCATTTCATTTAGTATGAAAAAATAGGTTGCTATGTTGTTAATTCAAAGCAAGCAATATATTAAGGTCTTAAGTAGCATCCTCCTTTGTCGAGCTATACCCTATCAGTATGGCATCCATGCAATAAAAAATTATAGCATGGTAAATGGTGATCACAAGCAGCAACAGCACAGTTTCTCCGGCAAATGACTAGTAAATCCACTATAACCATGACCTTTGTGTGCTTGTCATCATTGCCACATTTTTCACCCATTCAAGCGCAGAAAGTTAATTAAGACATACATGATTGGTGACCTTCAAGGTTTTCACCTCCTCTGCTAGTGCTTGGCTTGCTGGTATTTGGTTCAGCCATTGCTTGATTCTGCAGAAGGAAAAAAAAGTACCATGAACATAAACTGATTACTGTCATAAATATTGGCTGACAATAATCCCAACAGATTGTCAAATGATGATGGGATGGGTGAAAAATGGATTAGCTGGAGAATGACACAGAGTGTAATATTGATAATGTTGAGGAATTAAAGAAAAATCTTCAATCCAATATGTCCACAACTATGAATTTTCAAGAAATTGTTTTCTGAATTGTCGATCTTTTGAAGATGATAATTGAGACGGGAAAAAGGATGTTATGTTTTGTGGTATGCGGGCAATTTTCCTGCCAAAGTATCTAGGAATTCTATAATGGCATATGATATAAACATTGCCAAATTTAATAAATAGAACTTTTCAAGTTGTGAGATAAGATTTAGAATTTTACCTGTGATACAGGTAATTGCATTGGTTGTAGACCAAGGTACTGTTGATAAGGATCGGAAAAGTTGGGAATCTGTGGCGTATGCATATGATGTGTGCCTAGTGGGTTTAGCATAGGATTAGGATCTGAGGGATTGGCTGCTTGAACTCTGGATGGATCAGGAGCTGGGACAGGAGGCATATGAAAGGCTGGCATGGGGAACCTTGGACCCAAATGAGCTGCTGCAGCCGGTGTTGGGAAGGCAGAACCAGCTAAAACACCAGGAAATGGCATCATCGGTCTGTTGATACCCATTTCCATGCTCATGCTCATGCCCATCCCAATACCCATCCCCATTGGTGGTATGTACTGCTGGACACCAGGAAATATCATCGGAACCATGCCACAACCCATGGACATCATCTACAGAAATAATTAATCAAAATCTAGTCAGTCATAAAGATGCAGAAGTTCATAGGCCTTTGTCAGTCATGATATAAACATATGCGGTGCAAATGCTTACATGAATAAAATTGAATAATCCATCATCAGATAATAACCTGGATAGAGTTTCACAGTCAGAGTATGCAGGTTTAATTTTTGAAATTAAAAACTTTATTTATGACCTGCATGCCTGAATCCCTCGATTACAATTAAACAGCATCATTTTTGCAACAATACCCACACTCTTAACGTAATCAGATCATAATTTCTTTTAGATTATCAAGCTGGAAGAGACCGCATATTAGTTACCAAACGTTATCAAAAAAATGTAAATAATTTGTCAAAATCTCACATCATTAGGAAGACAGTAGTTTATAAGTGAACCAGCAGCAGAGAGAGAGAGAGCTAGAAACAGTTTGGATGCATGTCATTCTACTTTTTCCATACAAAACCAAGAGATTCTCTAGAATATATACACAAAACTAAGAGATTCTCTAGAATATAAACAGGTTTTCAACCAAGTACCCCCATAACTACATGACAGATAATGAAATTCTGCGATATAGATTGAGAACCTTTGCCATCAGGAGTTTTACTTTAAGAGGATCCCGGAGAAAGGCTGAAGCCCTATTTCAAGAAATGAGAGGCCTCCACTAATTAAGCACGGAGACTACATGCTACTCTTTGTTAACTGCAGCGGTTTTCTTTGCTATTCTAGTCTTCTCTTATCTCATGAGTCTTCCATATATTTATGTGTGCTCACACACAGAAAAAGAAAGTTACGAATGATCACAAGAGGGATTGATCCAAACTACAAATTCAATATCGCTCATCTAAGAATATCGAGATAGAGTTATGGAGGCAAGTGATCTTGCCAGGAAGGTTGGAGGGTTTCAGCAAAATTTCGTTGCCTGTTCGTGACAGTAAAAGTAGTGAGTTATGACATTTGGTGGAATGATGGTGGATGAGTTTCCAATGATACAGGATAAATATAAGTCATCATCAACATCGGGAAGCTAATACATGAAGCCATAAGATAAATCAGTTTGAATACACCACATGGATGCTCCTTTTCCATTCCTGCCTATCTAGAGTTATTTTCTTCAACAATCCTATAGAGCACATATTCCTAACACTTATAGCCATGTCGTTTTTCATCTCCCTTCTCTCTTCACTATCTCCTACCAGAATTTTCTCAATTATTCTTGCTGCACCACTCTTTCTATGTTTTACATGCCAAAACCATCTAAACAGTTTTCTTTCACCTAATCTTTGACCAACAACGCACCTACCCTAGATCAAATATAGTCTCATTTTGCATCCTCCATGCAGCTATCCAAAGAAACGTCACATAAACACAAGAGGACGTACCTGCACTTGCAACTGAAGAGATTTTAAGTACTCAATTGCCTCATCCAACATAGAAGCCTTGTCTGACTGAAAGTTAAGAAGAAACCAAGAGTCAAATTTGTACAAGCAGCAAAGGAATAACTAAATCATAAGGAAGAAATGGTTATTTAAAGTATCATAGACAAACCTTGTTGCAATGTGGTATGAGTTCTTGCAAGGCCTTCATCTTTTCGTTTATCCTGTCTCGACGTCTCTGTTAAGGAATATAACACTCCATGTTTTAGGAAAGGCAACAGAGCAAAATGGCCCTGACATTGTCAACAATTATACTGACAGAACCACATACCCTTTCTGAAAGGTTGTGAACCTCTGCAGCACGAGATCGCTTTGTAGAAGTTGATCCACGAGCTTGCTTCTTTCCAAGAACAGCATCAAACTCAGCATCCTTTGACAACAAGAAAGCTATAGTGATTCAACTTTAAAAATAAATCAACGCTAAGAAAGAGAGTGATTTTATGTTACATCTTTACCTATAAGAAATTATGAATAGCACCATGCAAAACCACCATTTTTTCCCTACATACAACCACTCTAACCTGGTAATAATTTTGGCTTGACCATAAAATAGTTGGGCAATGGGCACTAACAGACTCCAACATTCTTACAATGAATCCATTTTCTGAGTTTTATACCTAATGCTTATATTCTAAATCATTCCTTATAGCTATAGCACCCAAAGTGTGTTTTTCTGGGATATTATCATCCTGCTAGTTCTGATAACCAAATGTTTCATCTTCAAAAATCATGCCCGTTTTGCATAGCATTGAACCTCTTGCTAAACCTCGAAAACAAGGATTGCCTTCTATTTGATTTATTTTTTCTATTGTTGCCTTTCGCATGTTCAACCTATTTTCTAGAATTTGATAACAGTCATGCGACTGCAAACACTGACCACAGCGACTGAATCCCACACACCATAACAAGCACTCCTTGTAATGTTGTCGACAACCAAAGACATCTCAACCAACTCGTCATTACTTCAGATCACTAGATTCAAACAGACCCATGAGTTTTTACCAGTCCCACTCTACCCATTTAAGACTACATCGTCCAATCTCCATCCTTGAGACAAATTCGCCCCAAACTCATTACTCTGTTATGGGGCATATGTTGCTGTATTTATTATACCCCAAGCCTTGCCCCATATAGAGAATTTTATATCTTAAAATAATTAATAGACAGATCATAGAAATGCTACGAGTCAAAAAAATTGAAAGAGATCATCACCAAATTAATTATGTCCACCTTATTGCTGTCTCTACAATGACCACCTAATTAATTAATGACCACCTTCTCAAAATTGCTTCACATGGAACATTTTCCATACAAACTCAGCGATATCTCAACTCACAAAGGAACCCTTTCTCATTTTGACTTCATATATTCATTAATTAGGGACTCCAAGCATTTTAAACCCTGCAGCTGCAGATAGCATTTGAGCTTCAAAAATCTTAGTGGATAAACTAAGGCAAACCACAAATGTGTCTGATGATCTCCTCGGGGGCGATTTCAATTTTCGTACATCGATCAGCTAAACCATTATCAATTTCAATCCCTAAGCCATTATCAAGTTCAATCTGAATTGAATCAAAACAAAAATATCACTGTAAACCCCCATGCTACTTCAGAAAAAGAGTGAAAAAGTTATTATAAAATTATGCATCCAAAAGCTAACAGTAATAGACAAGCCGCTGATGGGAAGAGGAAAGTATTCGTGTGATACGCGACGCCATCAATAGGACCATTGATCATCATCACTACCCCTCAATCTTGTGCATCAAGGAACACCGACAATCCTAATCATCCACCACTCATCTTCACTAACTTCCGCACACGCGGCGACCCCAAATGTAGAACACGACCACCTCATACACGGACACCCTCCACCGCGCTGACGATCAAATATTAACCACTTGCACTAAACCAACGCTAAACCCCGGCGCACAATAGCTTAGGCTAATAAATGATAATTAAAAACTAAAAATTGATTTTACCTCGCAAAATTTAAAATTGACAGTGACAGTGGTTTTTTACTATTTTTCACTCACCTCGCTTTGAACGCACTCGGCCTCTTCGCCTTCTCTGCCCTTCCGCTTCCGGTTCTCCGCCGACGCCGACCTAAGAAGCGGTAACTCGGCACTGGCAGTTGAGCCACTCGGAGACGACGTTAAGGTGATCTCAACATTCGTTACAATCTTGTCTCTAGTGTCGGTATTTCCACCGCCAGAAGCAGAGGGATATGCCGCCGGTTTGGCGCTCATGAACTCGCCCCTATAGTTGCTTTCGGACGCGTCTAACGAACTCCTAGCCACCTCCGGTGCCCTAGGTTGGTGGCTTGTCGCAGGTGTGTTGCTCGAGTCCACTATCGCCGTTTCCCTCACAACCGTCTGTTTTGAACTGGACGGTCCCGGCAATTCCATCGCTGATGCAATTGTCTCATCAACCGCCCTCGTACAATTATGCCTCGAAAAGAGAGAGAAATTATGCACCTCCGTCCTACGCGCCGGTGGTACAGGTGGCCGCTGCGGTGCACCAGTTGCCATCTGCTGCGGCCTCGGCTCTGGATTCTGATTTGTGCCTACGGCTGCGGGTGTAGTATTGGCAGAGTTGGTGACGCAAGGGGTAGGGTAGAGGAGATCTGTGCAGAAATCTTGGTCGAAATTTGAATCATGGAGAGGATAATGAAGCCAACCGGCCATCTCGTCCTCTTGCATAAATAGTTGGTGGTGTTGCTGTTCTCCTTGCTGTGATCGAGTCTCCCGTGCCGTCGAAGGCTCGGCATGGTTCACCTCATCGTCAAATTTGGACGGTTGAGATTTCTTGTGAGACTTCTGTATTTGGTTCTGCATAACCACTTGGCCGTTTTGCCATAAAAGTTCCATGATCTCGTCCTCATGCCTGTTAAAACCAAACAAATTTGGTTTAACCGATCAAAAATTGAAAAACTAAGAAGAAGATAACGATAAGACGATTACTTGGCTGATCGTTTGGGGCGAGGTACGGCTGAAGTAGTGGTGATAGAGTAATCATCCTCCATTTCAAAATCTGGAACGTAGCGATTCATGCTTTATTCTGCAAGGAATACAATCCAAAGAAGTCAACAAAGAATTTCATACAGGAAGCACCGAAAGAATCAAAAGAGGTAAACTCGCAGAACTCACCAGACACCAGTTTATGGCAAGAAAATTAAATCGACACTACTATTTCTCCATAATCGGATGCTAACCAAACAGCGCCGACAACTGTTAACGCATGTCTTCCATAGTTGAATACAGCACAACACCTGCAAGTAGATGAAAAAGAAAACTACGGTATCCTCCGACTCTAATGCTTATATCTATATTCCTTAAAAAAATCTCTCTCTTATCTCTGACAAAAACTGAGGGAATCTGGGGAAATCAGGGTTTTGGTGTGCGGGTGTCTTGGTACTTTCTTTTTTTTCCCATTAGGGTCTGTACTGCATTCCTCCTTCCTCGCCTATTGTGTTAGTCCGTCCAGTAGGCCTGTGACTGCTGCTCATGATAACTTGTGTGTTGTAGTATTGTAGGTATCAACTCTCTTTACCTTAAACATGTTCAGTGATTCAGTCGTGAGCACCAAATGTCAGAATTGGTGCATCCGATATCCAACACCTGGATTAAGGTATGGCCATCGTTCACCAGACTGTCTGGTTGTATTTGGAACATCGGTATTAGCACAATCATATCAATTATTTACTACGCAGACAAACAAATGGACTGCACAGGTAATGTGGACCATGGAAACAACACAAGTGTATGTATTTATTTTATTATTTTATCATGCAGCCATTTATTTCTTTCTTTCTTTCTTTTTTTAATAAAGAAGTTAGTTAATTTGTTAATAATCCGTTTTAATGGATGATAAAAAAGGATTCATTTTAATACTGTAATAAGGATACGGTATGTTGGGTTTCTAGTTGAAGTCAATGTATTATGGTGTTTGTTGCTCCCACCACTTGGTGGATAGCTCAGATGGTGAATCTCTTTTGGGTCAAACAGTATAAATTCGGAAGGTGTTAAGTTACAGTCTTACAAGGAACAATACTCTTGAGGTGTGAAACTTTTGTGCGCACAGACCGTTAGATTAAGCACATGTCAGCTATTCAAACTTCAAAGGACGAACAACCATTAAGAGCAATACTATTAAGGAGAGAAACTTATGTATGCACGAACCGTTAGTTTAAACACATGTCAACTATTTAATGAAAGGATAACCACTAAGAGCAATACTCTTGAGGTGAGAAAATTTTGTGCTCGTGGGTCATTAGTTTAGGCACATATGTTAGCTATTCAAAGAAAGAGCAAGCTTAAAAAGTGTTTGGTGCTGTAAGTGGTGCCTAATTAACAAATTAACAAGCGAAATTGTGGATAATGTTAAGAATCTAAGTTAAAATAATCCAGATTAATGATTAGCCAGCGATTAGTTTATTGATACGAGTCAAAGTGTGGGGTTTCAATCACAGAAGCAACACCTGATTCCCTAATAAGCTTAGTGGTTAATATGTTAAAAAAAACAATCCCATTTTAGGCGCTGTAGCTCTTGATAATAAAAAATTCTTTGGTTATTTGTATCGAAACAAGACACCAAAATAAATAATAAAATGATCACTATTTTCGAAGAATACTATGATACAAAACCCCAAAGTTGTTTATTTTGTAAAGATAGAAGAAACAGTGGCCGAAATAATACCAATTCTTTGTAATAAATAATTGTAATCTCAAAGTCGTTTATTTTGTAAAGATAGAAGAAACAGTGGCCGAAATAATACCAATTCTTTGTCATAAATAATTGTAATCTGGGCACGAGGGTACTGCGTACAATAAAACAGAGTGATGATCAGTGTAATCTATGATCTTTTGAGGGCAATGAGTGACATTTTTTTCTTGGGAACCCACACCTTATAAATTTCCTATTTTTTGAACATTCAGTTTAAATTTTGTCCATCAAACCCACACGCACAAAAATTTTCCACTTATCAATAAGATAAGTTTAGCCAAAACTCAATGTGTAACCACAATTGTATTGCTCATAGTAAAAACCGAACCTAATACATTTCGCATCCATACAATTTGACTTCAAAGATATATCACGCTCTAGTGTGTTTCCAAAGTGCCATGGAAACCTTGTATTCTCTAAAATAAGTTTTGAACCTGTAGTTTAATACCAAGTAAGGGTACTAGAGAGATACGATGGGTCCATCTGACCCAAGATTAGTAGTGATCGCTAATTTAATCTAGGAACCTGTCAATACGCATGATTGCAATATTTAAACTATATATTTATATATATTTATGTATATATGAGATCACAGCAGTTGAATGGTGGATGGGATAAGGAACATTATTTCTCTACCCTGTGCATATGCACTGTCGCTCAAGATTGAGGCACCAAAAATATACAAAGTGCTCATCATTTCTTACCAAGAAACCTCATCTCTCTCATCATTGCTGACATTTTAATGATTTTTGTTGACTTGTCTATTTTTGGGCCGACCTTTACTACCCCCAATCATCATTTAATGCCATTTTTTATGTTATCATTCACACAGGATTTTGCGGATATTGAGAGGAGGAACGAGGATAGTGGTTATATTGGGTGAGCATATTCCTTAAATTTAAAGATATAGACAGGGATAGAGATACTACTGGGAATATGCTCTGAAACTTTTTCGCTCAAATTAGTACCAAAAATATTAAGTATCCTAATGTTCTTTGTCACAGCTATCTCATATATTGAGATGAAAGCACATGATTCATATGAAATAATTGATCACACATATTCCACATGAAATCATGTGTATTCATTTCAACATTTGGGATAACGGTAACAAAATATCACTAGGATCCGTATAACTAATTGAGGTAGTACTAACATAGCAAGTCGAATTTGATATATAACATAGGTTTATCTTAGAAACCTAATTGAAACATTGATGTTTTTAGAAATTGAATTTCTGAGTCTTAATTAGGACTGTAAAAAATAATGGGTAAAATCGAACAAAACGGTTAATCGGGCAAATTATCAAAATAACTGAAATAACATATTGAATGGTTCGTTAAATTATTGTAAAAAACCGAAAAGAACAGCCGTTTTCACCTTTAAAGTCTAATCCCAATATACATATTACTGTTGGTTCTTGACCTAATTGAAATAAGGTCCCTATTCTTCTTTTATTAAGATATAAGGCGTAAGGTCTCTGTTCTGCCCAAACATAAATGGCAATATCTGTCTTCTCTGATCAGGAGACCCACGGTGACCACTACAAACATGGTGAATCGGACGACGCAAGAGAAATAAATAAATAAACACAAGGGTGGTACCAAATACCAATGATGGAATTAGTAGTGCTTCGTAGGGCGTGCAAACGTGGCAAGGGTAGAGCGTGCCATGTTGGATTGTTTGACATTTGGGGCCCCATCACCATTCGGGATCTGGACCCACTTATGAATCACACGCACTCGTTATTGCAGTGGTGGGCTCTGATCCACATGTTGAGCCCTCCATCTAAAGCCCAGCCCATCATCAATAATGACAGTAAAAAGACGCAAAACCTTTGCGTTTTTGTGCAATCATATTGCCAAAAAGAGGGGAGGAAATAGTACCCTTCCAGATATCTGTAGGAGCTTGGATTGGGTTAAAAAATAAGCCACCCATGCCGCCGCGCCACCACCACCAAGTGCCCTTAGAGCAACTGCAGTAGTCTTAATTTGCTAGCCCAGCAAAAATCTATATTGGGTCCCACTTTTATTTCATAAAAAGTCAAAGCAAACACGTCTCTCAATACAACAATATCAACAAAACACATCTCTCAATATAACCACATCAACAAAACACAAATTCCTATACATTTTCCTTCCCACCCAACTTGGTGGCCAACAAATTCTCATTCCCTCCATGTTGTCTCCAATAAAACTACACTACAACACAATCTTTCAATATAAAACACATCTTCCAATATAGCCATATCAGCAAAACACAAAACCCAATACAACCACATCAGCAAAACACAAAACCCCATACATATTTGTTGGCCCAGACAAAATAACACCATTGCAAGTGCTCTTACTATCTATTAATCACAACCAAAAAAAATCGAAGGTTTACTTCGATATAATTTTTTTGTACAGGGTTTTTTCTCATTTTTTTTTAATTTTATAAATATGTTCTAAGGCATAAAAGACTTGTGTAAAAAAAATATTCATTTAAAATATTTATGTAATATATAACCGACCTCAGTAGTATATTCAGGAAAAAGTTAGACTTTTCCTTTTCGAACAAAAGAAAAAGAGTGAGACTTTTCCTTATTTGAACAAACTGCTTTTCCTTATTTGCCCTCGGTTGTTCGCTCGTTGGAGGAAACTGTTCCTTATTTGCCTTTGATTGTTCACTATTGGACTAATATAACCGACCTTCCTAGGAAACAATTTAGGGAAATCCCAAATCTAGAAATGGATTCGCACCAGAAATCGTCGCAGGCTCGCAGCTCTCGCTGAAGATTGGTTGAAGCTGTTGAAAGGAGAGACGAGCAACGCAAAGCTGGTGGCGAAGTTCTGTGAAGGAGCAGATCTCGCCTCACTTTTCCCTAGGTTTACGATGTCTTTCATCGACTTGTCATAACTCGTACTTTCTCACTGATCGTCGCGTAGTCTGCGGTCGGTGTCAGGGTTCAAGACGCCGTTCGTGATCTGTTTCTTGATCGCCTTCTCATGACTGGTACTCTCTTACTCCTTCTCGTGTAGTTGTGGTTTTTAGGGTTTACGATGCCGTTGGTAATTAGTTTCTTGATCGCATTCTCATTTCTGCTACTGTTTTAGTCCTCGTTTCTGTCTTTAGGGTTTACAGGCAAGACTCGTACGCTCTTACTCCTTGCTGTGTTGTTTGCGGTTGTTAGGGTTTACTTTGCACTCGGTGATCGGTTTCGTGACGGCCTTCTCATGTCTGGTACTCTCTTACTCCTTGTCGTGTAGCTTTGCGATTTTTTTACGGTTTACCTTGCCGTTCGGTTTCTTGATTGTCTCCTCATGACTGATACTCTCCTTGTCGTGTAGCTTTGCAGTTTTTATAAAGTTTACGATGCCGTTCAGTTTCTTGACTATATATTGACTGGTACTCTGTTACTCCTTGTCGTGTAGCTTTGCAGTTTTTTTTACAGTTTTCTACGAATTTGTTCCATGGAATGGTGTCGTAAGTTGGGACATTACTCCCTGGGGTTACTGGTACATTGCTGCGGAGAATGAGATGCATCTGGTAATAGTAAATCACAGTTTTTCTTCCCTCTGTGCTAGTCCACAGATTGTTGCTGCATCAAACTTGCTTCGTGTGAAGGAAATTATTTATACTGATGGAAAAGTTGTGGCTTAGGTTTCCTTTTCTTAATTTTCTGGTTGTATCACATACTGTTCGAGTTAAGTTTAATTGATTGTTAATTACTTTGCACCCTTTTTTGTTGCTGAGGAATGGCAAAAATGAATTACAGAAGAATTAATCCAGGAATTTTTTGTTTGGTGCTCTTTTGGAGAATTGAGGAATTCAGCTAAGTTAGTGCATTATATCCCATTAATATGTGTTCCCCCCTATCTGTGAAGTATGAATATCTTTTCTAATAGAAATAGCTGTATGATGCTGCTGATCAGAAAATTTTTTCACAATAAAGTGGGCCCCGTAGATTTGCTTGAATTTGACAAAACTAGTTTTCCCTTTCAAAATATGGCTGTTAGTTGTTCTTGAACTCTGATGCTTGTTTGCTGCTGTCAGTTACAATTCCTGCTGCATTTGGTTGTGTTGCTTCTTCAGTATATATGGTTTTTGAAGCATTGTTATTGGAAATTATGTCAAAAAGAGTACGTCATGAATTTTCTTCAGTGATTCAATGAAATTAAGAGAGAATAGCTGAGGCCTGAGATCAAGTTACCTATGTATGGATTAACCAACTTCATCGTCATTGTCACTTGACAGAACGTTGCATATTTATCCCATTCTTCTGTTCCTTTATGGTCTATTCTCATTGCGAAGATTGAGACCTTACATTTTTTAACTGTCAATCTTCCTTGAATAGTTAAATATCAGATATTTTTGACATTTAGAATCAATCATTTTGTATGTAACATTGTTGTTCATTCAATTTTTTTCAGTCTGCAAAATATGAACCCTTGATCTTTCAAAGTCTTTTGAGAAGAAAATCTTCGTACTTTGAATTGTCTTGATGAAGTCACTAACCGGGGAAAGTTTCTTGGTAAGTTCAGTTACTTGATAGACCTTTTTGTTGTTGCATAATGTATATCGATTGATAAATGGGTTATTTAGTTGTCAATAGTTAATCATTCTGTGTGTTACTACTATTTTTTGTTAAGACTTTTACACAAATACCTTGTAGTTGTATCCTGCTAACAAATTTCTCATATCTTTTTGCAAAGACTTTTTGGTAGCCAACAATGCATCCTTATTATTGTGTTGGGAATGAGAGAAAATAAAATTAGTTGGAAACTGGTGGCAATGGCAACTAGCTTCCACCTTGTTGAGAAAATGTCTAGGACTCTAGATTCTTGAGTGTATTTTTTTTTTCCCTTTAAACTAATAATAATTAGAATATGTTCAGTTGAATATCTAGATATCAACATTTGAAAGACTTAAAGTATGATGTACTTTTCCAGTCGAATTGATGAGGCATTGGTTGGGTATTTGTGCAATGGTTGAATTATTTTGTACCACCAACCAAACTAACTGAACTTGCCGAGGAGATTTGATTTGGTCCAGCTTTGGTGACTTTCAATTATTGTTTTAGAGAGTATTTGTGGGAATAAATTTTGGGGAGAAGCAAATTTAATATCAGTAACTCAGTAAGGCATGACAATTAGGTATCAAGTATTCTTTGCATTAGTATAGCTTAGAGTTGCGGAACTTGATTTATCTATATGGTTTTTGGGTAGGAGCTATCCTTAAAACTTGACAGATTCAGACTCTATATTACCAGATGCTTCTCTAAAATAGCCTTCTGATTTGAATGTAGTTTATAATATTGATCATTTTCTTTAGAGTTTCAATTTTCAAATGTAACAGTCATTTACTTGTAACATAAATATGTAGGAGGAGATGATGATAACTGTTTGGACTATTGCACCAAAATAGATTCGCTGCTCATTCAGACACTTGTTCAAATCTATTCAATTCTTACTGAAATTCAGAGCACTTCTTTATCTCCCCACATTGTGAGTCATTCTCCTTTTTACACACCACCTTGGTGCTCAAATTATTTTTTTTTTCCATTCAAAAAACAGAGAGTCGCTGACCCAAACTCTCCAACCATACCTAACATAATCTCTTTCCCTCTTCTATGCGTTAAAAGTTAATCATCTCACCTATGCAATAAACACTTGCTTTGACTCTAAAAACTTGCATTATTCTTCATGCATTTTCTGTCATCCTCAGACTAAATTTAGATCCAATTTTTGCTGCGTTTGCCTAACCTATCACTTCATCAATTATCTCCATAATGCTTTGAACCTGTACTTTGAGATAACTCCCTGTATTTTTTACCCTTACCTGAACGCCAAATTGTACATGTTTTGAAATGAGTTTGTTGAAACCAGAACAGTTTTAAGACTAAATGAATGAGAATCCCTTTTTGAAGTGCTCGTTAATTTAATACTATATCATTTTTTCAGGGAAAGGGACTTTGTAGGAGTGGAGTTTATGGAACTATTAAACAATGTTATGGTGGTTTCTTTGGATGCAGGTGAAAACTCCTCTGAGATCAGCTACTATAGCAAGGCCACCTCATTTTATGGTAAGAGTTAGGTACGATAAGTGCCATACCAAAAGATCATAGTATGAGTTGGGTACGGTAAGTGCCATGCCAGTAAAAATTCGATTCTCTTTACCTCGTACTGTATATATCTTGTCTGTCTCTTGTCCCGTCCACTGCATGATTGTGTGTATGCGAGTTTTGTCATATAGTACTTGCCCATTACTTTAGGACGATAATAGTTGGCCTTTTGAGAACAGACCCATTATTGTTGTGCTTTAGCCATTATAGTTATGCTTTCAGCCTCTATTGAAGACTTGAAGAAATCCTACAGTTCACTGAAAATTTTCTGGCCCAACTGTAAGGCATTTTGAGAGATTGCGCCCATTAAAGTGGGCCTGCTAAATATATCAGTGGTCCTATTCCCCTTTGAAAATTATTTGGGCTCAGTTAAGATGATTTCGCTGGCTTTGTGGCTTTGTTTGGCACGAATAGGTTAGGCTTTCGACCCTTGTGTATGCCTAATATCCATTAAAAGTTGTGTGGGCCCAGTTGGGGGAGTCCAAATTGCCATTGAGGTTTTAGTGAACTTACGGCCGTTATAGTTTGGCTTTAGGCCCATGTAAGTGGCCATTTAAAGTTACTTGGGTGCATACCCATTAAAATTTACTTAGGCATAGGCCCATTACTAAAGGGGCTTCTGAAACGGGCTGATGGGCTCATTAAACATCGATTTGGGCTCGTTTGGGGGGCTATTAACATTGATCCAATTAAAAATTACTTAGGCCTATAGGCCCATTAAGAAGGGGGTTTTCGAAACGGGCTCATAGCCCTTTAAACGTGGATTTCGGCCCGTTTAGTGGCACCATTAACATTGAATAGGTCCATCTTCCATTACGAATGGGCTTTCGACCAACTAAATCGGCTTCATGGACAAATTATAGAGGTCCTTTACCATTGGGCTTCTATTGGAGGCCCATTATTTTGAATTTCTACGGGCTCAAAAGCCCATTACCATTGGGCTACTGTCTACCCCCATTACCATTGGGCTACTGTCTACTGATGCTGGCCCATTATTATAAGTCTATACGGGCCAGTTAGCATTGGATTTTGGCCCATTACTAGTATTATATAAGGGCCCATAGGCCTATTACGATTGGTCAAACGATGTGGGCCCATATCGAAGATTATAAAAGGGCCCATTACTATTAGCCTTTTGGCCCATTATTATTACAAATTATAAATGCCCATTGCCATTGGTCCTCGATGTCGGCCCATTATTAATAATTTTATAGCCTCGTTAGTGTCGGGCTTTCTAATGTAGACCCATTTTTTTACAAATTCTGTTGGTCCGTAGGCCCAATTACAGACCAATGTCATTACAATTACCTCTGCCCATTGTCATTAAAATTGTTTAGGCACACTATGAAAGATATAAAAGCCCTTTACTTTAATTGGGCCTAAGTTTTTTAAAAAGCCGGTTCGAGGATATAATATTAGGCCATCTGTCTATTATTAATTGGGCAAATAATGTACCATCTGTTAAAAATAGTGCCCTAAGCCCATTCCATTTGCATGCACCCAGAAACAAATAAATAGTATTTCTTAAAATACCTTTCGGTAATCAACAAATCAGTGGCACAAACCAAAGTGCTAATACATTCAGTCTACAAATCATTTCAATAATCAACATCATGTATCTAACGCAATTATTCCCCAGAATAACAAGAACAAATAAACACAAAACGAAAAAAAACCATAATACCAGAAAAAAGAGGAAACAGAATGTAATAAAAAAGGAATATTTATGGTGAAGTTTACATAACAGCAGACACTGAAGCAAACCGTTCCATATACCAAAACAATTCAATGAGGCAAAAATTACGACAAATTTCGGATGAATTTTAAAACAATCAAACAAAATCACAGATGAATTTTAAAACAAGAACCAGAAATGAAGTAACAGTTGTTCAAGTCATTTTACCCATAAAGATCATAACAATTTGAGTCCTGTAGTCGAATCCAAATAATTTGGAACAAGGCTTGGATGATGATAATTATTATATACTGAATGAATTGGCCATATCATTACCATATAAAAGATAAATACCGCAGGAAATATAAGAGAATTAAAGGTTTTGATTCAGATGTCAAAATCTAGAATAAGAGTTGCAACTAGTAGTTTTACCGGGTGTTGTATAAAGATCAAATGTATCTGGGCCGGAAATTTCGATGGAACCTAAATGTACGAAAATGACATCACTTAATTTGCTCAAAACAATGGTCCCCACAGTATGATGTGATGACGGGCACGAAGAAGTGAGATTACCAAATTAAACAAAAATAATGTCCAAGTGGTAGCTAGATAATCATGATATCGTAAGAAATCCTTACCAAACTAGAAAAAGAGTTGCAACTAGTAGTTTTATCAGGTATTGTATAAAGATCAAATGTATCTAGGGAGGAAATTTTTTGATGGAACCTAAATGAACGAAAACATCACTTATTTTACTCAAAACAATGGCTCAAAACAATGGTCCCCACAGTATGACGATGGACAAAACAAAAGAAGAAGTGAGATTACCAAATTAAACAAAAATAATGTCCAACTGGTAGCTAATCATGATATCATAAGAAATCCTTACCAGACTACAGCTTAGTTGCCTTTGCACTCCCACCAATGCTTTCCAGCTACATCTCTGCATGTTATACTAAAACTCATCTTTATCATTTCCTTTGTGTTGTTTTCAATACGAACTCCCATAGGAGATATGTCACGATCATGTCTAAGTTTAACCAGCCTGAACCCAATGTCAATGGATTTGCCAGCAGAACTTAAATTTAAACTTAAACATGGTTGAAGTGCAATCATTCAGTACATATGAGAACAACTTTTTGAATAGAGATATGAGAACTTAAATTTAAAATAATACTTCAACATCTCAAGAAAACTTCCATTCAGTAAATAAGAAAAAAGACTAGTCAAGAACAGTTTCTAAATGCCATAAATGGAGAGAAAAAAGCAAGAGGAACTCCAAATAACACTCACCATCATCATCACCTTTTATGTGGAGCAAGGACTGTATTCAAAGAACTAACACTAGCGCATACAATCCATAGCATAATAATGAAATGATATGGAAGAGAAGGTTACTAGGGCTTCATTTTTTCTTGCTACAAAAATAACATCTAAACGAACATTGGATGGAAGGGCTTCATAGTGGAATTAAGGACCATAAAATAAGAATGAAACCTATGTAATGAAAATTAATTGAGAAACACAGCGAGATTATGCAATTATTATAGCGAAATTGAGCGATTATCTTAGATAAAGTTGAAATATGAGCCTCCATTATCTATCAATATCGTGGTGCTGCTACCATCCTTCGAATGTCTACCCACGCTTCCAGGATAATAAATCCTACGTAATGAACATTGCCAAATAAATTGAGAAACACAAGTTATGCAATTACTATAGCAAAATTGAGAAATTATCTTACATAAAGTTGAAATATGAATCTGCATTGTGTATCAAATATGTATTTGACGGTAACTAAAAAATTAAGGGTAAGGCATCGAGCAGAGGTCAAGATAACATTAATATCAAGTTTTCACAAAATACAGCAGAGCACACCACAATGTAATCCACATTCCATATTAGTAATGCACTCTCTTCTGGAATAAAACAAAGAAAATGCTTCGTGGCTGTTAAGGCGTTAACTATATAACGCTAGTCAAATTTAATTAACTTCTGCTATGGAACCCTATATAAAAGCCATTGTGAATCTCTCCAACTCGTAAACGACATAATTAGCCACAAATAAATACCAGAAAAGACAAAGGTGCGCAATAGCTATGTAGCTTACCTGAGAGACACACAGAGTTGAGTTGCTCCATAACTGAGTCAAGATCAGGCGACGAGGGGTAGTGACACACGCCTATAACGGCGAAAATCTTGCGGTTGAACTGAAAGCTCTCACGGGGGCAGGGAGGAGCTCCGCAAAGCGAGAAGTTGAACTGGAGCATCGTGCCGCCTAAGGCTAGATCGCGACTGGAGACTCTTGGTGCTCCGTGAAGAACGAGATGATCGCCGACAGTAGGATCGTATGGTGCCGCATGAACACGGAGTGGTAACACCGCGAGATCGCCAGAGTCCCGACCGGAAGGGACAAAACGCCGATCAGATCTAATCGGCGTTGATGAAAGACTCTTGCACTCCTCCGTTCACAGCATCCACCAGTAGATCCGCCACACGCCTCGCGTTCTTGATCATATCATTCTTAGCTCTGTCTGTTCGGTTATTGATCAATAAAATAAAACCTAAAAACAAATTGGAGGATTCGTAGGAGAGGCCACTGACCGGCTTAGACGCGGAGTGAAGAAGCTTCGAGGTCTCCGGGTGTTTCCGTTCGGAATTTCACTATCTCGGATGCGGTCAGTGGCAGCAACGGCGAGCACATTTCTTCAATCGTTCTGAACAGATTTTTCTCCTCTTCTGTGTGGCTTTAGGCCTTCCAATACTCGTTACTTAAAACAAATTAAACCCCAATCGACTCTTGCGAACCGTCAACACTCAAGGTCGGGTTCGGGCCGAGCTTGGGCTTTGAATTTTAGTTCTTGAGAGCTCTGTTTTTAAGGCCTACATGGAGCTCGGGCCTCCTAGGAACAGTACGGGCCGAGCATAGGGTCTGTCAAAGCCCGGCCCACTTTCAAAAGCTCAGCACAGTTTAATGAGGCTGATTCCTTCGTCAATCTTGAGGCCGACAATTCCGTCGCGTTCGTCCTGGCATTTATGGAGCAATTGTCAGCATCTGAAGCCTTGGTTGCAAGCCCTGCTTCTTCTTATATCTAGGAGTAATAACCATATATCCCATCTTGTTTTTGCTGTGCAAATAAGGCCGGATTAAATAAAAGACTTATCGTGGAAGCAATTCAAATTAACTTTTGTAAGTGCTCAATTCAAATTCTAAACCCTGTGATAATCCAGAAGAAACACACAAGTAATATAAAATTTGGTGCTAATCATAACGTCCCTTTCTTTCTAAACTTAGTGGTTGATCAAGTAGATATCAATCTTGCAAAATTTCAGTGATGAAGCAACGCGGAAATTGATTAAATAAGTTGGGAAGTTCATCACAACTTGCCAAAAGCTAGACGTAATTAGAATTAGAAGCAACGATTAAAGGGCTAATGCAAACGAAAATACAGAAAGAAACCCAATGCTTAGGGGGGTGTCTGCTCGAGTCATAAACTTCGAAAAATAGGCTTCCTATCTCAGGCCACACGTATGCTTTGAACCATGTCATGAATTTCTGGGCATAAGTGCAATGTAATGCATAGTGATGTGAATATACTATGTGTATGTGAGTGCGTGTGCAAGAGGGCCCTCCTTTGATGATTTAAGCAGTGGTAACGGCGACAAATGAGTACCGGAGTTGAAAAATATGGTATTTGGCTCTTTTTATATTATGTATCAATAGCACAAAAGAGTGGAGAACAAAAGTTTAGCCTTTGTAAGTTGATGAGACAAAAAGAACCGACTTTAATGAGGGCCCTTTCTGCACTATAGAATCTATACACGCACTTTTCCTATTGTTATCTTCTTGTTTTTAAATTTTCTTCAACATGAAAGAAATGCATTAAAATCAGTTCATAACCCATGTTAAATACCTTTGTGTTCTCACTCTCCATCAGCTCCCAGCTTCTTCTTTTCTGTGCTTTTCTGCGATGGTATGAGAAATTGCACCACAGCTCAAACGCCAGGCCTCTCGATCTAAGTGAAAGCTGAAAACCAAGAAATAAGATTATAAACTTCGTAAGCTTCACTGCATAGTGAAAATATCATCATCAGTAGTTACTTTCCTGTCATTGTCATGTTCTCTGTGAGCTCGTGCAACACACAGTTCATCACAGAAGAGGCTGGTGAGTATAGACGAAAATGGTCCTGCTTTGGACTGGCTACCCACATCATGTCCCCCACCAGAGTCCATGGAGTTCCTTGCAAGATCATGGAGTCTCTCAGCCATGGAGCTCTCTAAAGCGCTTACCATCAGACCCGTTAATCCTTCCACCAATCTTGAGAGGCCGCCCCTCTGTTCTGCTGGTGCTGAGGCAAACAATACGAGTTCCATGGTTTCGAAGGAGCCAGTAAGATCTCCTACTGCATGAAATATTGATCAGTTTACTCCTAAAAGATACACAACCATATAGCTTATTTGAAAAACCAAGGGATAAACCTCTTGCCGCATCATATCCAAGGTCTGGATTGTTCTGCTCCAGTAGCTTGCCAATAACTACTGCCCCCTCGTCACCAGCATTGGCAGCAATTGTGTACACAGGCATGAGGCATCTGTAGACAAACGTGGGCTTTAAGATTGATAAGGCAATTATAAGAGCATACCTTACAAACCAATTCAAAGTGGAATCTGATGCAAAGATAAGTACGATTGTCAAGATAAAGATTAAAGGAAAGTTTTGGCGCATCCAACTCTGGCTACTAATTTCCAGGCAGAAACATTTATCTGTTTTCTCCCAACTAATTCAGTAACACCATAATTTGATGATTAATTATATTTATTTATGTACCAATGTATATATCCCCGTATCAGAAAATTCGAAGCAAGAAAGAAAGTTTGAGATATTTCCTAAAAGAGCAAGAGCTTGAAACCTTAAGAGCGATCTTAATTATCTGGAGACGAATCTTTTGGTCGAAGTTTGCAGTTACCAACTTCTCAAGCTCCTTGGAGGCATAAAGAAGTGCCACTCTGCCTCCTGCCCATAGAAATCGCTTGAATACTAGTTATGACCACAATAAAACAAGGTGCACGCAAACAAAATACATGGCTAAAAGGTCAAGCTTACCAGGAACAATTCCTTCTTCCACAACAGCCTTAGTGGCATTTAAAGCATCTGTAACTCTATCCTTCTTTTCGCCAACTTCTGTATCACTAGCTCCCCCAATCTGCATAGAAACAGAACTCAATCAGTGTATTGATTCAAGCCGCTTTTGATAAATTCTTACATGTGACTTCTGAAATAAAAGTCAGTTAATCAGGTTCAGTTGATTTAAGGGGATACTCTAGTTCTCAGAAGGGAAATAAACCTTTAAAACTACTTCACCGCCAGAAAGTTTTGCAAGCCTTCCTTTGAATGTCCTTTTGTCAAAATCAGGAGTGCTGAATTCGATTGTTGATCTTACCTGTTGAAAAAGTTATAGGCCATAAAAAAGTTAACAAACAGCCAAATGGAAGTTGTAAGTCGTTAAAGAGATTAAGATTTACAATGGGAAAAAGGCTACCTGTTCACATCTTTCTTCAATAGTTTTCTCATCACCAACCCCATCAAGAACAATGGTGTCATCTTTAGACACTGTAACCTGCAATCGCAGCCAAGGAATCAGTCATACAGTAGATGCCAAATTCATAGGTTAGCAAATGTTAGAAATGGCATATCTTTACACTAGTACTCAATGAATAGCTGATTCTATTTACAACATATATAACCCCTCGTTATTTACCTTTTTGCATGAGCCAAACATTTCTTCTTTCACATCTTCAAGTTTCATGCCCAGCTCTTCAGTTAAAACCTACCAACAATACAAAACGGGCGGGAGAAGCATAAGGAAAATAGCAGCTAATGCCTAGCAAAATACGTAGTAGATGGGTGAAGGAAAATACTAGATAAACTTTACCTCACCACCAGTTAGAACAGCAAGGTCCTGTAAACCCGCAAATCCAGGTGTTTTAATGGCACAAACCTCCAGCACATAAAGACCCACATCATTATAACACCCCACATGGACCAACAGCTAGTCCTTTGATTAGAATAAAACAAATTTGTACATCACCTAAATCCAATACCTTGATTCTTGCACGAAGATTGTTTAAAATGAGAGTTGCCAGTACTTCACTTTCCAAATCTTCAGAAATAATCAATAATGGTCTTTGCGTCTGAGAAGAAAATGAATTGGTTCAAAAGTTGAACAGTACAATACACAGTCTTGATATTTATTTCCATTTTAAGAACTGTTTACCTTCAATGCCAACTCCATTACTTTCAACAAAGCACTCAGATTTGAGATTTTCTTCTCATGAATCAAAATCAGTGGATTCTCTAATTCCTGCAAAACAAGCTTGTTCTTTGTTAACAACCACAATCAAGCAGCAACACAAAATAGAACCACCCAAGATTCCCATGATACTTCAAAGGAACAGCATCTTTAAATTTAAAAAGCACGAAAGATGACCTGTTTACAAAAGAAACAAGGTATAGTAATTTAGCTACGAATATCAAATTTCTTACGAATTTTTGGCTCTTCTGACCGGTGACAAAATGGGGGATATCTAGCCCCTATACAGCTTCATTCCATCCCCCTATCCAGCTTAATTCCCTCAACAACCTCCAATTCATCATAAAACGTTTTCCCATCCTGAAACAGGGTTTACAATAAAACAAATAGCAAATACTTAACGCTTGAAAGAGCAAGGCACCGAATAGAGCAGGATAAGCGCTGTCCAAAGCAGCAGAGAAACAATGAACTAATCTTGAAGGAGTTACAGAATCATCAAATAGCAAATACTTAACACTTGAACTTTCTACAAAAAATTCCTGAAGAGATTTCATGAATTTAAATGCACAAGAATAAATTGGAAAGCAACTTACAGCAATGGTAATAGCACCCTCCTTGCCAACCTTCTCCACTGCCTTTAACGGCGTCGGCAAGGTCTTCAACACGCTTAAGCATCATTGCGCAAGCTTCAACCCCGTATGTGATGTGCTTTGATGCATAATTTCTGTTCCAACGATCTACCAAGAATCTAGAGGATAAATCAAAATGGATATAAAATTCATCAAAAATCGTAATAGATCAATAAGGAGTTTAGACTCACCTGCTGGCAACTGTTCCAAGCCAACGTGCGCAAGAAAGGAACAATAAAACAGACACAAATGAACGAAGGAGCAGGAAATCGAAACAGGGGAAAAAAGGAGAGAAGGGGTGTTACATTGTTAAAGAGAGAGTAAAGGATACCTGACTTTGGAAGCAAGGGCAGTCGCGGAGCGGTACATGACTACATGGTTGTGGAGTTGCGGTGGGAGATCCGACCGAGAGGGTTTTGGGAGACAAAAAGACACGGCCGAAAAAGAAGGAATTTCCCGCTGCTACTGGTAGCGGGTTACTAGGGTTTTGAATTTTGCTTGCTCCGTACGGCAAGCCCATCAACGAGAATGAACCGACATGGTGACTGGGCCCACCGTAGACCTGTGTTCGTTGCGCATAGCTCTTTTGTCCTCAGATGGGCGTGGGCCTATAATCAAGTTTTGTAGCTTTACAAATGCCGGAATGCTACTTTTGGGCCTACAATAGTAGATGGGCCTGGGCCATATTAATTTATCATTTCAATTTCGATGGAATTGAAAGCTTGTTGCGACAAATAAGATATGAAAAATGCTCAAAGACCCCCAATTTACTCACAAATCCATGTGAAATGTTGTATGTTAAGGCCTAAGGGTGTCCTATATGTGGGTAAAATAAGAGTTACGAATTGGAGGTCCATAACATTGCTCATACGATATATCCACAAAATTCATAGTAGAATTCACATCCTACGCATATAATTATTTTCAGAAGTTATTTTCTTAACTTGTGTGGCTGTTTGAATTGTTGTTATATGCCCTTTTCGTACTTTATTTTGTTAGCACATATTGAAGAAAAAAGAAAAGAGTTATTCATGGAAGCTAGCTTAGCTTGATCAACCATGCAAGTTTTGTTGATAAAAACCGTCATCACAAATTTTGGAGGATAAATGTGGGGAGCAATTTTTTCTCTTTAATATATATATTTTTTGATAGAATATTCTCCTTAATATATAACCAATTTGGTGGTTCTTATATTCATTTTTGTTGAAATTCTCAACCCAAACACATTTAAGATATTATCCACTCTCGTGCGAATTTGTTCTCATGAGGCCGTTGTCATTGGTACTTAGTCCCAGGATCAATGTGAGAGAAGCTAGATTTGCTTATAAACCACTCGATTGAGTTATGTCATATTGACAAGAAAAAAAAAGAGAGATCTCTTTCTAGAAGAAATATTGGTGGTGAAATCACAAGTGATACTTCATATATATCTCCAACAACACATCATCAGAACATGCATTCATCTAGGTTTTTCAATTCAACTGCAAATTAAGTGTTACACACAACAAGTTTCTCGTAGAAGCTTGAGAGAGAGAGAGAGAGAGAGAGAGAACACTAGCTAATGATTAAACAAGACACCACCCAAAGGTCATACCCAAGGCTAAAACAGTAATTAAACTCATAAACAAGATAACATAAACACACATTAATAAAGCTAGCTAGTCAAATTAACAGGCAAGTCAACAAAAAGAAAGGCTTGTAGCCTGCTTGGCCAGCTTATGAAGGATAGAAAGGAGCTTAGCAGTTGTTAAAGGCTTCTGCTGATAGTCATCGAGCCCTGCTTCAATAAATTCTCCCACTTCTCCTTCCACTGAATGACTGGATACGCCTGCAATCACGCTGCGAATACCCATGGATCGAAGCTTCCTTGTCGCCTAATCACAAACCTAATTAGTTAGTAACACAGACATGCATCCATGCATGCAGATTTTACATGACTTATATATATATATATATATAATGAGGGCATGCATATGCAATGTTTATAAGTATACCTCAATGCCATTCATCACAGGCATATCCATGTCCATCAAGATTAGGTCAAAGCTTTGTCCGGAAGAATGAGCATCAACAGCTTCTTTTCCATTCACCACCACCTGGTTGTCTATGCCAAGCTTTTTCAAGAGCATTTGGTGCATTATCCGGTTGGTCCTGTCGTCGTCCACCACCAATGCTGTTATCTTGGCGGCAGATTTACTGATCGACGAAGGCATTGCTGCAGCTTCCATGGCATTCGAGGTTGTCATGATTGTGTTTATTTTCTTTGCTTGGTGAATTGAAATCAAGAAACAATGACATAGATATATAGTGTGCCCTGATAGGCTGTGTTTGGACAAGAAGCAGATATCAAATAAAATCACAAGGATTATGTCCAAATTTTACAAAATCTATAAAATGTGAAAATTTTCTCTCTTTATTTATTGATGCCCATCTAATAAAGTGTAATCGTCTAGGAGTTGTCCTGGCCTATATAAAGAAAAAATGTATTTTTCTAGTACTATGTCATCTGTTTTTTTTTTCCCGTTTACAAAGAAAGAGATCCACCAAATCTGATGCCCAATCCATTGATCTTTCCATTAATGAAAAAGCTAAACATGAATGGTTGGTACAGAATGAATGTCAAAATTAAGAAAATAGAAAAAGACGGGTCATTAACCTTGGCAGCTAATTAATATCTTATTATATTGATAGACATTTTCTTATACATTGTACTTCTTTTTGATAATCAAGAACGACACCAATAAATTTGTCCTTTGGGTATTCGATATGAACGTCAACCCCACGCACATACAAATTTTTCATCTGAAAACAGGATCAAGTGAGTAAAAGCCCAACGCGTGGTCACAAGGATATTGCTCCTAGTAAAGCGAAATCCCTAAGAAAAATGCATGAACTAAGCTATAATATCACGTATCAAATCATGTTTATTCGAAGATGTCCTACATTAGCAAAAACTTTCAACTTATTATTATTTTAAATGAAATCCACGTGCTTGTGAGTGAGTTAATCTATGTAACATTGAATTATTGTCTAAGAATCATGCTTATTGAAGGGCTATGTTTCTAAAATTAAGAATTTCCGTTATTCTATTCTATGAAGAATAACGCACTTTTAGATGTTTGGTTCTTAATGTATATCGGCATGCGGTGGCCATATGGTTGTTAAAAGCATTCCACATATTCCCCGCACATCTGATGCAGGATGAGGATACAATGTTACATTTCTTTTGGTAATCGGTACCTAACTTCTTCCCAGCCTTCATTATTCATGGTGATAGATATAATTTTGTAATTATACCATTAATTGAATTTGTATAACCTGCTATGAAAAACATGAAATGGGAGACTAATTTGGTTCAGTTCTGCATCAGCTTTTAACACATGGATTCACGCTATTCATAACATTGTTACACTGTTAGTAAATGAGGAGCTGCTTGCTGAACAACGTAGTTGTTTCCAACGAGACATCATTATTTCATTTTCTTGATTCATTGAACCTTGGAAATTCAAGAGAATAATCTGTCACTGAGACGTACTGCTTTACAATTAGTGGGTATCTTCTATGTGTTTAATTTGAAATTGGCTGGGACTCTTCGTCTGAATGATTTTTAAGAATGAAGTATTCGAATTGGTGGGCCTTCGCTGGCAGATCTTTTATCGTATCTTTGTTGGATTGCTTAATTTCTTTCGTTAGTCAAGATTCACATATAAGAGAGCTTCTTTGCATATCTGGTGACCATGGTGCTTAGTTGAAGCATTTTGTGATGAATATCTGACCATGACTATTTTTCTGATAAAACCCTTGATTAGCTTCTGTTATTAATCAGCATGTCTGGCCAGTATGCTATTGGCTGACAGTATTTTGTGACAAACATTTGACCATGATTACTATAAGTATATCCTGCAGAAGACGAGGTTGATCAGAAGAAGAAGAAAAAAAACGCCAGTAGTTGTAGTAGAGAAAGCAGGACCTGCAGGTCCTGCACCTGGTAAAAAATATGGTGGTGGTTTTAACATTACACAGCGGAGCAAGAAAAACAATTCAATGGTGAGGGATGTGGGTTAAACTTAACACCTTTCTATCTAATATTCTACTACTAAAATGCAATTTTATCTACTCATTAAAATTGAAGTGTAAACTTATAATGTCATATTTTCCGGTGATTAAAAGTTACATTACGCCAACTTCAATTCAGCTATTGTCCAACAACATGGGTCTACCAAAGAAGCAGCAGAGAAGTTGTTTGCCATCATGCCCCAAAGACCAAAAATAATTCCCTCACAAGTGTTAATGAAATCTGCCATTGTACTTCAACCTGTGAAGAGATTTCTGGCAGGTTAGTGTGGATATCGACAAGAAAACATATTTTTTTCTTTAAGGTTAACTGATACTGTGGTCCAAATGTATATTACAATATAGGAAGTAGTAATATGAAATATTTGCTAGACAAAAGGGGTATTGATACCTAACGAGGTCAAAAAAAGCAAGAGAAACCTAAGATACGGTGAAAAAAAATGACCACCCTCACAATACATTCACAAAATATACAACAACGAAAGCCACACCTGGAAACTTTGCAAAATCCCTACAGTAGCTAACCATGGCCGGTGTAAATCGGTGTGCCTGTCCTGGCCTGTGAGATTCGATTAGCATATATGGTAACCAACCGCAACTGTGTGCTGTTGAGATCCTCTAAGTATGGCAAAAAGGCCTTCCCGAGCATTATATAAATATCCACCAGACAAAAAACAACAGTCTGCACCAAATATCAGGCAAAATAAATAAACAAAGATGGAAATATCATAGATATTGCCTGATATAATAAATAATTTGAGAGGAAAATCCAGAAACATGCAGAGCAATGTGTTGGAAAATGTAGAACACGGAGCCCCTCCAACAAGCTTAGACTAACACGAGAATTGGTGATTTAACAAATCAATAGACGCATCACAGAATCATTAGAGCAACTAGCCATAAGTCTTGGCAAGCCATTCTTGCATGAAAAGCCAAGAACGCTAGAGCTCATCAATTCTTCTTTTCCAAAATATTTAAGGATTTGTGTTGTGCATTCATACAGCATTTCTTGTTCCCTTTCAAGGTTCAAAATCAAATTTGCAAAGATTTAGTCTTTTAGGTTGGCGGTTTCATTCTGTTCAAGGGAAAACAGAACAAGCTTGTTACTTCCATCATTTTAAACAGGGCCATTTCCAGAAAAGTAAATCCAATTTCCAGGGATAGACCAACAATAGTTCCAATAAGAGTTGAGATGCAACAGAATGTGAAAATGAATAAGAAATCCTCCAGTCGGAGAAGTCTCAAATGCCACACAAAGGAGAAATGACACCATCACATAAACAATCCAAACACCAGCTTAATAACACTCAGCACCTAACTTTCGGCTCCTTTACATTGCAACCATAGCTTACTAGAATATCAAGTTCTGAAATGATTAGCCATTTCTTTGCACCTTACTGAAAAAAATTCATCAAAATAAGTAAACACAAGTAATACCTTGCGAACATCTGCACTCTGGTTTCCAAAGGCTTCAAAAAGGGCAGGCAAGAAAGATGGCAATTGAGTCATCAATTCTTCTTGTGAGAGCCGAGCCACAAGCTGAAGGGGAAAGCAATAATTTTATAATCCTCAAAAATAACAGGAGGGAAAGTGACAAAATGAATTGTTAACAGTTTCAGATGATAGATTCCAAAGAAAATACCTTCGTCAAACAGCTTATGCAGGTCACAAGAGTTTTCTCGTCTTCAGTAACCAACAAAGGAACAATAACCTGCAACATCAGTTATTGATAATAAAAACTATCAAGGAACCAATCCGATAATATTATTTTCCAGAGTAGAGATGAGATAAAAAGAAAAAAAAACTTCCCTATACTCCAGCATTTCCAAGGAAAGCATGTTTGTGCATATACGTGAAATGTCTGCATATATGTGCATAAAGACATACGAACATGTGTGTGCATGGGCATGGATGAGTTAGAGTTCAAGAATGACATACACTCAAACATCTGACTGGATCATACTGATACTGTGATAAAACAATGGTCAGGCAGTGCTCAGCTTCATTAGAGACCTAGATTAAGAACAAAAAACATAAGAGACAGATAGCAAAAGTGAAAAAAACCTAAGTCAAAGGACAAGCTCAGAAAAAGGGTTACTTTGGGAACAATATCTTTGGTAACATGAAGCAACTTTTCGATCACAATTTCGACAGAATCTTCCATGGCATCCTTCTGGAAACATGACAAAGAACACAATATCACTAAAAGCAAATTTGAGAAGATTAAACATAAGCAAAAAAGCACTTGATTATGTCAGCACTCAGCACAATAATAAAGGAAGGAATCAACAGACCTGGTTTTTAAGCATTTCAATAATCAACGAGAGAGCAAGCTCCCGAATGAACGAGTCAGAATCATCCAAAACCTCAAGTACAACTGTTAAAATCTGATTGAAGTACTGCAAATACATGATTTACAAAATCATTAGCAAACAAAAATTAAATAGACCATAACACGAAACAATCTCTTTTTCCTCCGAGATTAAGAGTTAAATAGTTAACAGAAAATTTTTTTTCCTCCGAACTTCTCTTTAGCAGCAGATTGTGCTCCAAACATAATGTAACTTAAATAATAAATAATATCATCGAGTCAGCAAATTGGTTACCAATCCAATCTGCTTCTCCATGGAGATAACATGTTCATCACAAGGCTAGACAAATAATGATCTAGACACACAACTTTACAACCGACGGGGTAAGCAAAATTCCGGACTAGGTGGCTCTGTTATGACACAAAGCATTTCTCCATAAAGGTATAAACTGAGATATTACCTTGGACCAAGTAGAGTAATCGTTAGCAACAGAAACCTCAGTTAGTTGCTGTATAGAACCACGCTTACTTGCATCATCATCGCTATTGCAAATCTACATACAAAATAGACAATTTCATCAATTGGGAAACCAACATCACTTTCTTTTCAATGAGCATGCAAGTGTTCAGAAAAGACAATAATTGATTCACAAATAAACAGTAAAGTTTTGATTACTAAAATAAAATTTTAATGTTACAGAACTTACCATGTGAAGAATTTGAGGAATGCTAGGACCTGTGTATTGCATGGGGCTAATCTTCACTGATGCAGGTTTATGATTATGGTCCAAGTCAGGGGAAGCACCATTTTCATGCCCAAAGCCTTCAGCTACCCCCAAGATTCCATAATTTATTTGACCATTCATGTCCACAGGTGGAGCAGATAAACCTTCCAGGTTTAAAATATTATTTACATTTTCCAGACGGTCAGTATGAGATATGTTTTGGGTAGTGGGATGGACTGCATAAGGTACATCCTTATTTGTTAAATTATGAACATCCAGGGTAGAAGTATCAAAATTCAGAAAAATATTCTCCTTCGGTTCTTCAGAAGTTACATAGCCGATACTGCCAGTGACTAAGGTTGATTCTTGTATAGAAGACCATTTCCGACCACTATCACTATCAATCGAACTAGCAGGATACCTTCCAAAGTAATAACTCTTTTTTGATGCACCAGCATATCCTCCTTCCTCAGAAGGTGTCTCACCAACATCAGATGGGTCATAAGAGGACTTGGGATGTCGCTCTTTCTTGTTTTGCAAAAAGTTCATTAGGTCCACTTCAATACGAGGGGTATACTGTTTAAGTGCTCGTCTCAAAGAGTTTTGTTCTTCAACCGATAAACTAAGAATGAAATTGAGGACAGCTGTTGAATCAAAGTGGGAGTAGACAGATACAATGCAGTTAATAGCTGCTTCCTTAAGCTTGGTGTTCTTATCATGAACTAATGGTGTCAGCTTAGCAAGCCACAACTTCAAGATGCCAATATTACTGGCACCATCAGAATTCCTTGCATGCTTGTTAAACGAACTAATAGCAAACTCAATGACAGCCAATTTGGCCTTCGGTGACCGCTGTTCATCAAGGGAACGGAGCAATGCAGGTAGAAGAGAATCAATGCTGTAAGTCTTGCTAACAATTTCCAAAGTTGTTGAGCAAGGTTGCCTAACCAACTCTTTCGGGTCAATCAACCTTGAGAAAACATGAGGTAAGATCCTTTCCATGTAGCTCTCAAATGGCTTCCGGCAAGTTGGAATAATATCTGCAAGGGTCGAGAGAGCTGCCTGTGCAACTTTATGGTGGGGATCATCCAAATGCTGGAAAAACAACTTCATTACCTTCTCAAAATGTTGGATCACTTCTTGAATTCCTTTTGGCCCTTGCTGTAGCAAAGACCGGAGATAATTAAAAGCAGCAACCCTAGCACACCAATCAGAACTTGGACTTAATCCCTCACCTAAAGCATCATTTAAAGATGCTGGACCTTCTACATAGTTTGAAATCTCTCCAAGTTGACTATCATCAAAACTCTTTCTCCTGCCGGAAGACATTCTTCCAGTGACGTTCTTTCTCAAAAGTGGCCTCTGAAAATTAGGTATGTGACAGTTCTGTGATTCCCTAAAGTTTGCATCTCTGTAAGGTGTATCAACGTATTGCCTGTCCATGTGAGGGTTCATATGTCGCCTAGCCTCCCTAGTTTCATTGTTCTCTTCAATTGAATGTCTTTCTTGCAGCCTTTCATAAGCCCTCTTAGCCGAAAATGATGACAGTGTTGGCAAAGATTCAGCTACCAGATTACTGTGATATGATAGCTTGCCAGAATCTTTGGAAGCTTGAATCTGGGTAATGATATCAGACAATATCAATCCACTCTTGCGTCCACTTTTACTGATACCAGAGGCTGTTGATTCCAAGGTTAATGAATTCATGAGGCTATTTGAAGCTGGAACAGCAGGAGGGAATGGCGGATCACGAGATGATGGAGTGTCAACTCCTGCACTAGGAGGAATAAAAAAGAAATTTAGCAGCTCATAAAAATCATCCTTTTTAACTCATCAGTTCTTTCCAGAGTGAATGATTACGGCTTTATCAAATGATAGATAAACGAACAATCAAACTTAGCAGATTTTTTTTTTTAGCTGAAATTAGGCACAAATGCACAATTATTCGGTACCTAGATCCAAGCTAGATGATCTGAGAGTTGAGGAGTTGTGTTTCTCTGAGAGTTCCAATCCTCTAAGCATGCTTTCAATTGCAGTCACCTTCTGTTTGCTTGAATGAAGCACACTTTCCAGACTACGTTCTGTTCCTTTACCCAAGGACTTTGCATGTGAAAGAAGCAGACCAGAGGAAAGTGATGCACTGGAGGATAAAGTCGAACTTCTGTCCATGGCAACTATAGCAGAAGTTCCATACCCAGGTAAATTTGGATTAGATGTTTGAGTAGTAAATGGTGTATGTGAACTTCTATCACGGAGAGAAGGAGAAGCGTATCGCCTGTGCATGCCCCCATCCTCTTCATTTATAACCTGCAAAGAATAAGGGAGAGTAAAGAAGTTTAAATAACCCTTAAAGTCTTGCCAATAAGTTAGAAAAATATAGAAAAAGTAAATACCCTTTGAATAGCAGGATCAAAGGAAGAAAATAAACGACGGGAACGCTCCGGCCAAGTTTTCACAAACATTCTGTAACACGTTCTCGCAGTTGAACGAACCTGTCGAGATGCATAGACTCCTATTTGTTAACAAGCAATTGATAAATCATGAAAATGCCAGAAAAGAAATGCAATCACTCCTTGTATAAAGAGAGCACAAAGAATTTTTTTTTAAAAAGGTAAACATCTTCCATGCACAATGCTCCCACAGCGGAAAGGGTCAGGGACATGGAGGATGTAGTCAGACATTACCCCACATAATATGTGCAGAGGCTATTTCCAGGAATTGAACAAATAAAATCTAAAGAACAATATATACGAATAGAGATCAAATACATAGAATCTAAATCATCTCCAAGAAACTATGGAGACAAATGACGATATGCAGAGCTCAGAGTTTGGAGAGCAATCTTTCACAATGAGGCACAGTACCAATTAGCATGCACACAGAGCTAATAGACAGCCAAATACACACAAGTTACTGGAATATCTAGAATGTCAGATTTAAAATACAAGTACCTCACTCATTGCATCTGCTACGCAACACCTTATTAGATCTTCATATAGGTCAGCTGATCGCTGTATTTCAGGAGCATCAGGCCAATGTTCTAATATCAACAATGCATACTCACAACACCTGCAACACACAAAGGAAGACATCATTGAACTAAACCAACATCAGTTGCCGACATAAATCTTTAAGAATCAGTTGCACTACAATACCTTGCACGGAGTATAGCACTACGGTCATTCTTTGCAGAATCTGATATTCGAGGAAGTACACGAGCAACTTTGCAGTTACGCAGCATCTAGAGGCCGGGAAAGGAAGAAATAAGCAAATTTGACGGGAAATGTGTAAACTAACAACAAACTAAAGACAATTATCATCTTTATGCAGTTATTACCATCTTTATGCAGTTATCTGCAGACTCTGCAATTACAAGCACTGTGATCACGACCAGCTTGAAAAGTACCTGATATTCATTCAATGCATTAAACAGAAAAACATGCACGAAAAGACAGTAATAATCAGCCAAAAAATCTGGTTTAACTTACCGGAATTAACATCTCAGCACACGCCTCAAAATCTCCCAAGAGCTCTTTTGATAAATAGGATAATAAATGGCAAGCCTATAAGTTAAAAAAATCGACTCAGCAACAACCAAGAATAAAGCCATTGATGTCTCACAAAGGACAGATATACATCAGACTTGACACTATCTTGACAATACAGTTTTTAATGCTTTCTCTAACTTTTCATCACAACTTAAGTCACCATACAAACTCATTAGTAAATTCATTTATACATTCCACTACCAAAGGATCTCAAGAGTCCCTTGTGTTAGTTGTCTTCTCAGCACAACCGAATAGGCAATGGTGAAGATATCAATTACGAGGTTACATATCTATATCGTCATAGTGTATTGTACACAAAAAATCAGCAAGAACTATTGAAAGATAATCTACAAGAAGTCAAGAAAGACGAGCAACAAGAATTTGCAAAATAATATCCAAGATTATTGGGATGTAGCAGCTCATGGGCCAATCTGCTGAACAAGAGAGGGGCCCACAAACAGGAATCTAAGCCAGAAAGCTCACGCATGTTCTAACTTACCTGCTTCACTATGCTAGATCTTCGATCAGATAATTGTGTGCTGAATGGCCCAACAAGTTGCTTCAAGAGACCGCGAAAACAAGGATAGTCAGCAGCACCTTCAAGAAAGAAATTAGGGGACACATATATCAGTATCCATCCTCGACTGATATCGTAAAGCATGGTATTTGTACAAGCCCATGCGATTTCTCCTAGCAATGAAAACAAATTTGAAAAAAAGAACAGCCAGATTTCGAGACACAAAAATGAATAGGTAAACAAAATAGCTTGGCGAAGTGAGTAAAATACGAAAATAACAGTGGGACCCAAATGATCTAGGATCCAACACAAAATTATCTTTGGTTAAAGAGGTTATAGATGAGCCCTCATACCTGGCAATTGGCATATACTCAAACATGGAAAAAAAAAAATCGAACAGTAATATGATCGGAAACACTGGAAGACACAAACAGAATATTTACAAACTAACATACGAGTCAATCAGATGCTGACAAAACAAATTGGAAACCTGCAAACCATTCAGCATTTGCATTTCGGAACAAAATGCAGCTGAACCAACAAAATAGCCCCCATTATATTCTCAATTATCAAGAGCTTTAGGTTTAATTAAAATGGTTTAAATATTTCAATAGTAAAATTCTCAAGGTCTGAAGTGCTAATTCCGTTCCCAACAAAAGTAGAGTACAGATGAGTTACAAAGAGGGTGAAGCATGGGATGAAAAGGAGTGAATTTTAAATTTCAAAAGTCTCTCAAAGTTGTTAATAATTATGCAATGTCCTACCCTCATTAGGCATCAAACAGCACAGAAAAATACTTGAAAGACCTCTCATGTTAAGAGTTTGTGCACTCATAGAGTTAAAACATATGAAAACAAATTAGAGAGTCAAGAATGAAAACAACTTCAGGCAGTTAAGCAAAGGAAGAGTGAGAGAGAAGAGATTGGGGGGAAAACGATGGAGCACATAAAATACCAGAAACTCACTGAAACTAAAGCATAAAATACTTTACCACAGAACAAGAAAGAGTTGGTGCAAGAAAAGGAGCAAGGATGACATTCAAACCTCCAACAACAAGGGCTTCAACTCTCTGCATGGCGGCAATGCGGATAGACCAGTCTTTTTCTGGCACCAAGGTAGAAACAATCTTCTCAAATTCCCTAATGAGCTCCTTTTCTGAGTACACTTTAATTGGCTCAATGGGTTTTTCGGGGACATCACTTTCGCCTGCACGAAGTGGACAAGACAAAGATATTTCACCAAATCATGAATCATTGATGCTTATCCATTACACACAGAACGTCAAAATGCCAAATTATAAGTCACACTGAGCAAAACCTCTCACAATTTTAACACTAGGCTTTACAGTTAACTCTTTAAAGTCTGCAACACTTGATTAGTTTCTCTTCACTATTTCAGAAGAGAATACTTACTCATCACATCCCATTAGGGTCATAAACAATAGAAAACACTGCATGTTAGAACCAAGTTCTGCAAACACAAGAAGTGACTAATCACATTTTTCAAATAGCAAAAATATCACCAGCAGAGAACTTCTTAAAAGATGCAATCTCGAGTAAATGGATCTATCTTCCTCCCTTCATTGCTTTTCTAACTAAATTTGCAGAGAACATTAACATATAATATATACAAGATGAAATAGCAGGGTCCTAAACCTCCAAACAGTTTCTCAAAAAAAAAAAAAAAAAAACCTCCAAACAGAGAATTGTCTCTTAAGGAACCCCTGGCCTTCGGACTACTTTTCTTGGAATTTATGCTTGCAGGCTTCATCTCTCCAACAGGAAAATTACTCTTAAGTCCATCTGAAGATCGAATTTGTGGTTCAATTCTCTCTAGCCTGGCATTAATATCTTTCATCTGCATTTGTGCGTTGCAAAGAGCAGAATAACGTAAATTAAAATAACTCATTTTCAAAAGAAAAATATCAATACTTACTAATATAAAGAGCGACTCTTCACTCAATATCATATTAAAAGCATACAGGTACACCACAAAATTAGATATTGCAAAATATAGTACAAGAAAACAGTAAATTAGATTAAAAAAATCACCATGGACATAGGAAGGTTATGGCGCAGAAGCTCATCACGAAATTGAGGCCCAGCTTGTGCATACATCTCCTGAAAAGAAAATGGTATCATGGTGGCATTAGAGGTCCATCTCTTGAACCAAAAGTAAGGAATAGACGATCTAGAAAACCTTTGAAACCACTACTGCATCAAGACAATATCAACTAGACCTATTATTAGCATAGTGTGCCTTTTCAGTTGCGTTGGCATAAATAACTTTCAGAACAACGTCCATGGCATTTCAACATGACTACAGTAAAGCAAACTTATAAAGTTTCGACATTTAGAAACCACATAAAATTTCTATATGACATATCCAAACTCTTGGGTTTATGCTAACAGAAGGTAAATGTCTCTGGAGACCTACTATCAAACAGCCACAGAATTAACAAGGTAAAAAGGAATGGTTACTAATAGTCCACACTCAAATGAGGTTCCCGCATTTATTTACAATCCTCAATCATGAATCCAAATGCAGAAGGCCAAGAGAAAAACTATCGTCATGCAAATCAAGGATGCCCAGAAGGGAAGTTGCCCCAAAGGAAGTTGCCCCATACAATCTCTAATTCCTCCAGCTTAAAATATGCCACTAATGGACCTTAGCGTAATGATAAGGTTGTTTCAGAACTATTAAAACAAGAAAATGCAATAGATTCAAAACATGAAAACATCATCACAACAATGCATACATAAGACTATACACATCCGACCTTCACTGAATTCTACAATGGGCCAATCGCAGGAGCCTCCTGCATTAAGCCATACCATTTCTAATAGTGTCAATTTTTAAAGAGTTTATGACCTCAATTAAAGCTAAAATGAGAACAAAGTTCCAACATTTAAATATACTGACATCATTTTTTAGTGTAAAACTGTATTTATATCACAACTTAACTTTACCATACAATCACGTGCAAAAGTAGTTAAGATCTAAGGAGTGCCATAAACCTCAATGCATGCTATAGCTGCTTCTCTAACACCATGATTTGGGTCAGTCAACATCTGCAAAATCTGGTAACAATATAGAAGTTAATAATAATTTCCTTTTATAATGTAAGCTTAGGAGGTTATACGCGAACATGTGGCCCAATGATAGAGTTGCAACCTAGAGGTCACAGTTTCAATTCCTGGAAACAGTCCCCAGTCCCCACATATCATGTTGGGTGTGGGGGTAAGATTTGCATACATCCTAGCTATCCCCGGCCCCGCCCTCTCTGGGTCCCTTGTGCACGGGAGTTGTTTGTTTATAATGTAAGCTTAAGATAGAAAACAAAAAAATGCTGGTATCCAGCATTAGGAATGGCAGTATATCATACAGGTGGAAGAATAGCCCGTTGAAGAGGGAGTTCGGTGGATGCAAAAAGACCAATTGAGGATGTGACAGTCCGAGCAAACTCTTCTTTGACTCTCCAACTTTTGTGTATCCATGCATAAGAGCCTGCTCTTTCAACGATGATAGTCGGAGAAGAAACCTGAGGCACAAAGACCCAAAATATATTTTCAATGTGCAAACAACGAAAGGATTTCTTGTCCTCTTTCCTTTGTCAATTTGCCAATTCACGAGGTCATTAAGAGAATTTGATTTAAGAAAAATAAGAAATAGTAAGGATTAAATTTTTTTAAAAAAATAACCCTTTAATTGACCGAGTCTGTAACATGAGAACAACGTAAAGAAAAATATAAGGACAAGAGAAAATTCTACAACTTCAAATGATAGAAGAATATATCCACATATACATAAGCTGCAATTCAATTTTCAACTAGAACTGCAGAAGGGGAAAAAATGATTAGCAAAACTTAAACCATGAAGTAGAATAAAAACAACCACATAACATAAAAGAAAAATGCAACACAAATTGCCACCTATCACAGAAGCTGCAATATTCCAGAGTATAGGGTTTTCCCACATCCAACAATTGTGTCTACATAACAAAACAAACACTCATGATGATAAAAGCTAAGTCAAATTTACATCTCTTCACCAGACCTTCTCCTTCGATGGCATCTTATAGCCTCCCTGGCATCACGAAGCCTTTCCCTCCAAATGCACAAGTCACAACCTCTATTTTTTTGGTCCCATTATCTTAAACAGCATAGATCAAATTGAGATATCAATATCTAATTTGGGAATGGCCACATGATCCATTAGAGAAATTAGTTAGAATTGACTAACTAGATTCTATGAAGCTACACTCTTTCCCAGTCATTTTGATCTAAAGCCACACTCTCCCCCAAGT
This sequence comes from Tripterygium wilfordii, assembly GCF_013401445.1. Classification (NCBI taxonomy): domain Eukaryota; kingdom Viridiplantae; phylum Streptophyta; class Magnoliopsida; order Celastrales; family Celastraceae; genus Tripterygium; species Tripterygium wilfordii. Next base: position 860,149 of record NC_052248.1, on the reverse strand, counting down.
CTATAAAGCCTATCTCATTTCTTATCACTTCCATTTCATTCATCTCTCTTTAGCATCTCTAATTCACTAATTTTATCACTTGTTCACACCATAGCACCAATATCATCTATGTTGTATACGCCCAAACTATCTTCATGATTTTGATTACAGGCAAACATATGGCCCAATGGTAGAGTTGCAGGATGCAACCTAAAGGTCACATGTTCAATTCCTAGACATAATCTCTCCATATATTATGTGAGGGTAAGATCTACGTACATCATATCTATCCTCGACCTTGCCCATTGCGGGAGCTTTGAGCACGGGTGTTGTTTACCTTTTCTATCTTCACTGATGCTACCCCTGCTCCATATGAAACAATATATTTCTTATCATACCCTTCCTCTTGCTGCTTCCATCCAGCGCAACATACTCATTTCTGTCATATCCATTCTTCAGACAATTTGTCTCTTAATACCTCCAACATTCTCATTTTTGCTACATCCATTCTTCATACATCATCGCAGAGTGTGAGAGACAATAAAATTTCCCTTGTGCTTAAAGGTTTTGACCTAAAAAATCCAAGATGCACTACTCACTCCTCCTGCCATTGGTAAGCTCATGCTTAATAAATTCTATTTTTTTTTCCAAGCCCTTGGGATCATCTCTATGTTAAATTCCAAATCAGATTGAAATGGAAAAAAAAAAATTAATAGCTTAACTAATTCAATGGATCAAGCTTTTACGCTTTTTACTCTAGATCTCTTTACAATGGTGTCCTATATGCTGTACCTGTTAAAACCTCCTAGACGTAATTTATTTTTTTGGGGAATAATATCACCAATTTATGGAAGCTTCTTTGGCACAAGATGATTGTATGACATCAAAGTGCTAAACGGGAAATTTAGAGTTCCCCTATTGTAATTCTAGTTTGTGACGAGGGTAAAGAAAATAACATAAGCTTTGAAGCTTCCAGGAAGACATACACAAATTTCTACAGAGCTAAGAACCTTTTTCTTTCAGTAAAGATGCATTAGAACTTTTCCACCGATCCATCATTCGGCCTCTTTACAACTCTCATCAAAGACGAAATTAAAATGTGGCTTGAAATACATCCGGATTTCATCTTATTCTGGACGAGAGAAATTATTCACAGGAAAGAGCATGTAATGAACAATATATATAGCCTAAACTGGTGAATTATGTACTAGCGAGAAGAACAATATATATAGCCTCCAATACACATACTTTTACTTCAACAGTGCCACATGGATTGAGTTAACTCTCAAGGTAATGATGAGGAGCAATGTTTAAGCAAAATCGTGTTCAGAAAGTACCACGACTTGAAGTATTCCATAAGAATCTTCACAAGAAAATAAAAAGAAGAAGAAAGGATTCTCTTAAAAGTTGACAGACGTTTATGGTCTACCAATACAACTTTAAATTTGATCAGGTATATTGCAAACTGCAAAAATCACAAAATATAACTTTAGCCTGAAATAATAGAAATGAATTAACTTACGCAAGTTGAATAGCACTTCCCAAAAACATTGATTGTTTATTCTAGCAAGTCTGTCAAACATGTATATCCCGTTGATTGAACTTAGATAATCATAATCCACTTAAACAAAATCGATACACAATGCAATACAATATATATTTCTATATATATATATATATATCATACTACACAAACACCATCAGGGTACTTGCATATAAGAAATACATCAATAGATGCAAAACAAAACATTATTTTGCCAACTAATTTTAGCATCAAGAAAAAGTGCGGAGATACATAGAAAAAAGGGCAAACGAAGCTCCTAAACCATCAAAGAATGAAAGCCGCAGTATGACTATAGGGATGCGATGCACAATCAATTATCATAATAAATACAACATACATAATCTAACACGAAACATAATTTGGTTAGTTGAAGTCAATCTTACCTAATTAAAACAAGGAAAAAAACGTAAAATAGTGCCAGAATCAAACACAGGCGCGATTTAAGAGTGTGATCGAAAGCAGAATTCAAATTGACGCAGTATTTAAGACAACACAAAAGGAAATTCAGATTCAATTAAACGCAATATACACATTAAAGTATAGAAAGAGAGTGTGCGTCAAAACCTCCATGAGAGTAAGCAACAGGCGTCTGGCGGCGTCTCTGACGGGCTGTTTAGCATCGCCGAGGCGCTCAACAACAGCAGGGACAAGTGCATTGAAATGCAACTTCAAGTGTTCACCGGAGAGCACGGCAGCGGAGGCAAGGGCCTGGAGAGCACCCTGAGAGACCCTGAAGTTGTTATCCTTGAGAAGATCCAAGCAACAATCGACAAGTGACGTCGTCTCCGCTGAACTAAGGCTCTTTCTCGATGCTTCTAGAAGCTGGTGAAGACGCTCCACTCCGACCATCCTCTCCTTAGTATCCTTGGCCCGCGCCAGCTCCAGCGCCTCCTCCATTGTACTCCGATCTGATGCGGCGAGGCTCAGATCTGGACCAAGATTTGATATGAGAGACTAGACTCTTCTCTCAATGCCAGTAGTATAATCCAGATACCAGAAGTTATTGGATATTAAATTAAAGTGGAATTGTTGTTGGTGATTGACTTCAGTGAGAGTGAAAGAGAAAGAATTAGGGGAGAAGTATCGCTAAATTAATAAGGAGTTTAAGTTAAGCGCAGAGAGAGACTAAAGCATACTAGAATAACTAGATTAACGGGGAAGGAAGATGATGTCTCTATGCTATGGACTTGTGGTTGGATTAGAACCAGTTTTTGCCACCGGAATCGGGGATTATTTACCGTGATTTGCCACTGTCTAGTTAGTATTCTCACTATTCTGTGATTGAATTCGCTGAAGAGGAAACTGACACGGAGGGATGTCGGGTGGGTTTCGGTTAGTGGTTTATTGGTTGTGGTGGTGGTCCGGGTTGTCATGGGTTTGGGTCTAATTAATTTGCTCCACAAACGGAGCTCGTCTTTCTTGGGCTTCTTTTTACCAAAATGGAGTAATTTCCTAATCAAGCAAGTTCAACATAACCCTTCAGACTAATCCGTTTAACCTTTGAAATTCATTCTCCCGGATCAAATCCTATAAGCTATAAATAAGTCTTTCCAAAAAAAAAAAAACCTTCCCAAATTAAGCTACTATAACGGTAAAATTCTTGTTGACCTGATTAAATTCTGACAAATTTATACAACATTGTTGGGTGAGAATTAATGTGTCACCAGTTTTAGTAAGATATAATTCTCTACGCATGAATGATGGAATGGCATAAATGGTAACACTGATAGGAAGTGTTCACCATAATTATTAACAAATTGTTGGTTCACGGGTCATTCAAGACATCATTACAATGATAATTGATTTCATGAAGAGAGATGAGCTTCAAAAAGGAGATGATTGATTCAGCACAAAAAAGACGAGGCTTAGTTGGTGATAACGCAAGACCACCCACCTCTTTTGGAGGAAACCCAAGGAAAAGTTGTCCTCTTTCGTCAAGCTAGGGTTCTTGTGCTAATGTAATTTGAATAATAAGACCTTTACAGATTGACATATCAGAGTATGCATGAAGGTTTGGCAACAACAGAAAGTAAAAGGCCATGGTCAGGGAAAAAAAATAGTTCTTACATGGTTCTCTTGATAAAAATACTAATATATAAAGCCTTAGGAATGGACAACAATCATGAGGGTGGTGTGACTTTAAATAATCTACATCCTTCATAAACACGCCACATGGGAGTTTTCTAAGAGCAGTGAAGGCTCTGTTTTGCTAATATGATGCAGGAGTTCAAGGTCATCAAGGATGACAAATAGCTAACCATTTAGCGATATCTTAGCTCGTTATCTATCCAGACTTGGGACATAAACTCATCCGAAGCCATGAGTTTGATTCTTAGTTGACGCGGCATTTTCCAAGTGGTTTACGTTGAGTCTCAACCAAACTAACCTATCAGGCGAGTTTGTACTGCCTATTTGGCTTAGTGGACTGTCAAAAGATGCTTTTAACTAAACCAGAAAGCAAAAATAACACCTAGCAACCAGTAGCGCCCATATGTGCCGTTTAAAATATCATTGCAGGAGAAAATCTCACAGTTGCTTAGAAATGCAAATTCAGAGCATCCAAAGTTCAAAGTTGTACCTCATACAGAGGCTTTATTGGCAATTCAGCAGCAGGACGCCAATGGCATTATTTATATTCTCTAAACCCCCACGCGGCAACGCCCCTGTTTACGAAAAACAAAAGGCAAAAGAGAAACGCAGATACAGATATGGATGCAGAGACACAGCCAACCAAGGTAATATGTACAATTGTAAGTGGAAGGAATCTTTGTCAAAGGGCCATGCCACATGACAGGTAAAGTTGAACAACCTTTGTGCTCGGTGACATGTGCAGTTACAATAGAATATGATGCATGTTTTGTGAAAAGGAGTAACATACAAGAAGGTATATTAACCATCTGCGCAGCACAACGTCAATAATTATCTCTAGCCACACTGCAGATCAAATAAAAACTATCTAGGCCGAAGAAACTCTTATTTCTGTATAAAAGAAAGAAAGCATAGATGATAAAAACTAGTTTTGCTAAGCTATAATACAGGAATAACAAAAGCTTCACATCCAAGTATGTACATTGCAAGATAATTAAACACATACGAGGATAATGTAACATGGCGTTGGTTGAGGAAGTGAGCGACAGCTATTCAATCTATGGATCGTCATCGTAAGGAATGTTTGACGCTGGTGTAGATTCAAGAATCACTATGGGTTTTCCATTATGTCGGAAGTTGGCAAACATAGAAGCATGAGCTGGCTGAGACTCCCAGAAGTTGCCCCTCAGGTCCAAATAATCGAGCTTACCTAAGAGATAATAAGAATTAATCCAAATAGGACAAGCACTAAATTCACATAACCTACGGGGACGAGGATATATATCTCATTTTATTTTATTATGAAACATAATTGGCATGTTTTGCGTTGGTGATCGGATTCAGCCTTGGGGCAGCAGACCCAAATTATCTACACTTTCACATAACTCACTATTTTCCCAAGCCATTGGGAGGAAAACTGATGGCACAAACAAATGGCATATTGGTAAAATCAATTGAACTCACTTATTGTGATGAATAATTACCTTTTGCAACCTTCAGTCCAGAGCATATAATGGGCAATGACTCTACCGGCAAAAAATTATATGTTGCGTTGACTTTGACAAGTTCTGGTGCCAAGGAGAAGAGCTTTGACAGAAACTTTGCAGTTCCAATCCCACCATGGTTTTTGCTATGCCAAACATATATATTAATTGTGTTGCATGAGCTCTAACAAAAGTTGAGGGAAAATGTTAAGATACTGATACAAACCTTATGTTTACTTTCGTAAGTTTCAATTCTCCTGTAATTCGTTCTAGCAGTTCTTGAAAGCCAGATGAACCCAAGCCAATACCTCCAACATCAAGCACTTGTATAGATGTGTGCAAAAAATTTCCCAAAACTCCTGCTACTTGGCTGCAGGGTAGTAACAATACAACAGTCCATCTAATGGACATAAATTGTATAATAAAACATTTGAGTCATTGATACAGTCAGACCTGCCAAGGACATTATCTGCAAGAGAGAGAGATCTCAGCGGTGTTTTCAAGGTGGAGAGGGTTTCAAGTAGTTGAGTCACTCCCTCACAGGAAAGCTCACAACACTGCAAATTCATCTCAGTCAAGTGAAAGCGCCCTTCCACTGAGGCTTCAACAAAGTAGGGGATTAAACATCTGTAAAATTCAACTGTATATGATGAGAACTCAAACTACACCCACTATGCTGGTCATAAATTTGGGTAAGCATATTCAGCTGACCTGATTCCATCATCCCCGATAGGATTGTCACTTATATCCAAAATCTTCAAGTTGGGCATATGAAAAAACAGACATCTCAAATTGTCTGCATCATCCTTGTTTAGATCATTCTGCCTAAGCCAGACAAGTATTTCAACTACGCATCAGAAACTACTAACTAAAAAACAATACCGAGTATCAAATCCATTATGATTACGTGAAGCAGAGAATAAAACAACATTCACAGATCATCTTCCAACAACCACGGATGAGTATAGAGTATAACACCATTCCAAGTGAAGTTTGAAAACTGTAGACGCACATCAATACCTTAGGTTAAGTTCTCGTAATGATTTCAAATACTTGTCTGACCCAAAAGATGACAGGTTGCCGCTTGAGGATCTCACACAGAAATTAGAAAGCCATCCTGCTATCTGTAAGATTGTGCAGCAAGATCTATATTTGATTAAGTTTGCAGGACAACAGTAGCAAATAAATAGCCTAATTGAAATGGATTACTCACATGGTTTTCTGAAAGATCAAGGATGGATAGACAAGAGGATGCGTCAAGAAGGGCACTCAAAACCATTCGCGCACAATTTTGGTCCAGATGGTTGTCAGAAAATTTTAATGAATGCAAGGGCCTGACAGCAAAATGCTTTTGAAATAACAGTTGATTTGGCCAAATCAAATAAGAAAAAACAAGATGCCACCCTACAATATTTCAGAAAGCTATAGATATATCATAGAAGTGTAAGCAGTGCACAGACTTTGCAAACGTGTCTCAATGAATCCAATTAATTGATGTTTTGTTTTTTGAACCCTTTCATTCCTTGTCAAGAAAGAGACACAAGGGCTTCTAGTGAAAACAAGTCAACAAAAACTGGCATGAAAACCAGATCTCGACAACGATAAAAATGGAATGCAGAAAGCTCCAAGCAAAAACATCATTCGAATTGGGGGAAAAAAAACCCTGTTAAGACTTGTAGATAGTTGAGTGTATCAACCACAGCAACCAATCAGTCACAAGATATATTAAGAAAAAGGTTTATTAATATTAAATTCTAAGATGAGAATTCTCGGTATACCTTCCAGACGAGAGAAACGTTGCAAGTGCAAGAGGTAAGGATACTAGGGATGGTTCAAGAAAGTTTGATGTCTTAATAGACAAATCCTGTATCCCTTGTGCTTGTCCACTTCTTCTGTGCAGAGAACTGAAAATCGCATTCACAAAAGCAGATGAAAGGCTGCAGTGAATAAACTCAAGCGTCGTTAGAGTTGCACTGTTCTGGATCAGGAGTTTGCATAATCCGTCGATCTGTTAATTTGTGAATTCTGTCAGATTAGTTGATAAGTTCCAGCATTTTGCTGATCATTTCTACATGTTCATTGACTATTTGAATTAACAATTAGTAAGATTAATTCACAAGACTGACTTAGATGGTATTTGACCACAAATGTGAAGTTGAAAACTTTTCATTTTTAATTAAGTAGAATGATATATGTACATCAAATACACCATGAAAATACATGTTTACTTATATTTTTCTCACCAAAATGAAGTGATATCCTGTCCATCATTTAAGAAATGGTGATTTTTTTTCGTTCCCATTTGTTAAACTTACCATGAGCCAAAGATTGCTTTCTTAATATTCAGAACTACCATTTACTGTGTAACCTAAATCAAATACACCTCTACTATGCTTGGGCAAGCAATAAACAGATCCAGAAATATTTTCAATTGGACAGTGTTACTTTCATCAACGTTTTAAACCTAGTGGCAGCTTCACAGCTCAAAATTTACCAGTTCTATTTCCCAGTAAGATAGCTTTAGTAAAAAACAGTTGTTTGAAATTTGAAAGTAAATAGGAGCTTTGTGTACAAATGAACGAAACAGTTACCCCAAGCCCCCTCTGAGATAAAAAAAAATATGGGAGTACCGATATACTGCCATAGATATATGAAAAGTCTCAAGCTTACATGTTCCTTGCTTCTAATCCAACGCAGCACCAAAATTTCCAGTTTGCTGTTCCTCAATAATCGCTGCAATAGAAGTGTTTGTTAATGTCTGCACCATGATTCAGTTATGTGATAAATGTGTGTTATATAACTATATTTTCTTCCCACCTTGTTACCAAGATCAATATACACATCAAGATGTTTGAGTAAAGAATGGGAATTTAAAGAATTGCTGCCTTTTTTGTAAAGGGAAGATGTGAATTATGTTAATTAGTTTGTGAACTCCATTATATGAAGATTAGGAAACCAAAAGATTGTGACCATTGATCAGCAAGTTCCAATTCCAGCGTTTAGTCAATTCTAAAGAACACAAAAAAATGGAATGTAAAAATAAGTAAATAAAGTTCTGACGGCATTGGAGATGTTGTGAAGCTCTTGACGATATTATTATAAAAAACCTCTGGTGAAAATGTTTGAAGAAAGATGCATTTGAAACCAGAAGAAAAGAAGTCCAACGTTAATCACTAATGAAGACTCCAATAAAAAACCTCTTTGGCTCATAAAACAACAAAGCATACCAACCCAACCCAACCCACTTGAAGTTTCATATATATGTTTTCCTGAAACTTCAGACCTCAAAATAGAAATGATTTCTGTTATTTATGTTTTTAGCTTAAAAGAGGATAATCTGTTCGTGGTTAAATCTGATTTTAAAATGACAAACTTCCCATTAAAATTGGTATGATATTCAAATTTTGTCTGTGACTCTCACTTGAAAGACAAATAGGGAGTTTTAAGAACCTTCCAAAAGTCCAATGCAACTGTATGGGCAGCACATGTACAAGGTGCATCAACTTGATATGTGCTTGACTGCATGCAAATATACTCAAAGTGTAGACTCTTCAACAGATGGATATACTAAATGCCTCAAAAAAAACTCATATGTCAATGAAAATGGCTTCCATCTCCCCCCCAGATTTCAAAACGTACACAAGTTTGCGCAACACAGAGCACACTGGGAAGTCTCAAATATCTGCAAGGAGAAAACATAACACGTAAGAAAACTCAGCTTCTACAGTATGTTGATGTCAATTCACACAGTTGTTTATTTTCTACCTTTACTGGAAGGGGAAAAAACGCAGAATGAAAAGGTAGAAGATGTATTGATCAGAATTTGATTACAAATAAAATAAATGAAAAAACCGTAGGGTGAAAGACAAGTATAAGTGTTCATATAAAAGCTCATTTAAAAGAAAATATTCATCCATCTAAAATAAATCAAAAAAACAAAGAATAATATGCATAGTGGTCACTTCAATCCACAGTACTGTTCTACAACGGTTCATTCCCTATTTTACTGCAACTTGAATTCTGCTGGTCAATGCAGAATGTCGGCTCACACCCCGAGAACATGCAGAAACGACATCATTTTACCTTGCATAGTACCCAAATTGTTCACAGTGGTAAGACAATGTTGAGTAGTCACAGCTCAAACGAGTCAAGTATCCCAGACAACCAACATATTTTAGTAATCTGTCTGCACATAACAATCAAATAAAAAGAAAGAAAAAAAAAAGTAAAAAAAAATTGAAATGAGAGCATTATGAATTCTATTGCGTTTCCCTTACTTGATTGAACAACCAAAAATTCTGTTATTTCAACTACATCAAATGATCTTTCAAATTGGTCAAGACTCTCCAGTTTATGGGCCCTTCTCTACGGTACAAGTTGTTGCTTCATTGAATTTGCTTCATTAATAGGTTCACGCTTCAACTTTGATCGTTATGGACTATACCCCCATTTTAGCATGGTCACAAGAAGATGTGTTTCATAAAGTAATTGGTTGAGCTAGATATAAAAGGGCAGAAAAGGCTCGTTGTCATCTACATGTATAATTGACTAATTGTATAGTCAATGATTTATTGACTCCCAAACTTTATATGCCATTCGAGAAATTCCACTCCAACACCAAATCACGAGGCAAAAGTGAAGTTTTGCATATCAAATATCTCCACAGAAAACATTGTCCAAGAGGGCACTTCACACGAAATTAAAAAGGTAAAGGTAAATAATTCCCGCACCCGCAGTAAGCGGGATAGGGGACAGACAAGATGTACGCAGACCTTCCACATAATAAGTGGAGATGTTGTTTCCAATAATTGAACGTGTGACCTCCACCATTGGGCCACATGTTAACCTGTCACTTCACATGAAATTACATTGTAAGGATTTGAGCCCTAAATTTGATTGACCATTGGCTGCCTTTGCCACACTCCATTGGTTTTGCTTCTAAGATAACAATTTTCAATTTATTACAGCTTTACAGCTCAAGTATCAACTTGCAATTAAATTCCTCTTCAAGCCTCCAAACAGTCTTTCTACAAAAATTCAGAGAAATAGCAAACGCTAAGCTTACCTGAAATTTTTATTTCACTGATACACCCATCAAAAGATGGGAGCAAAGCTAACTCAGCGGCTTCATCCAGGCAGCTGTGATCCAGATCAACATAACAAAACAAAGACAACCAATAAGAAGACAAGGAAAGTCCAACTGAAAGTGAGCAATAATATAAGTATTTCGTTGAATTGACGCACTTCTGCAAATGTGTTTCCCAATAAACCTGCTGCCAGTCATCTAGCTCGATTTCACTGAGTTCAGGCCAGCGCAACTTAACTAAATTCTTCCATGCTTCATTGAGGTTCCAATTTCTGTAGAAACATAAGAAACGCTCAGAATAGTCTGTTTCAAATTATTTTCTTACTAACTTTCATTTGCCAGGTAGAGCTAAGCCAATCTTCAGTTAGATCAGTCAGTCAAAACCTTCCACGTTTCCTATCCTTTTTCAGGAAATAACTGGTAGGCATATTGTCATTGCAAACATCAAATGGCCTGTTACAAAAACAATTCAAGATTATAGTGTCTATACAATACCAAATTCATGAATAGGTATCACTCCCTCAAATATCAAAATCTTGACTTACATTTCCGATAGCAACTTTTCCAATGCCATAGGACATAAACTGGCTACCAGTAAATCAAATAGCTCCGATGGAAGCTCATATATGTCCGATAAATCATCACCTCCTGTGTTTATCATGATCACAAAAGAAAATCCTGCTTACATATCTATTAGAGCATGTAATGCATACCTATAAAAATTTGTGAGAAACAAAAAAGGAATTACCGCAAATTAGGTCTCTGTCAATTGCCTTGACGACCAGCGACACCAAGGACGGGGATCGTAGCATGTCTCGTGAGTCTTCAGAATGCCCTAACTAAATCAATGGAGTTAATCCGGAACATGTTTTGAGTCAACAAAGCTCATATGTAATGGGAAATCATGGAGCAGAGAAATATAAAGTTGATTAGGGTGCAGATTTTTTCAAGATTTGAGGTACTTACTGGTTCAGTGTCGTAGAGACTACTGTTTGGCTTCTGTGTCACTCAACTGGTCTGCGGTCTGCCCCGTCGAAGAACGGAGAGAGTGCAACTCCCGCGGACAATTTATATGAGAGAGTACGAATGGGCTTCCCATTGATACTCCAAAGTCAACATGAACAGGCCCAAAACAATTGGGCCGATAGACCCCAAACACTAAACAGATCTTTATATGATTTCTTGGGCAAGCCCGTTTGCAGATCTATGGACCTTGTTAACAGTCAGGGCCTCAGGCCCACTTCAATAAGATAACCGTATTTCAAAAAGCAGTTATTTTTCTCCCTTAAATTTTTTTATTCTTAAATAAGATTATCCTTCAAAGAATTGAAACGCGTGTACGAAAACAGACAAAAGAAAAAGACTGGAAAATCGAAAGAAAAAAAAAGCCCTATAAACCAAAAGCAAGAAGCAGCTGATCTCAACTACAATTCCGCAAAACAGCATCGAGCGTTTTAGGGTTTACAGCATCTCACCGATGCGACCTAATTGTTGCCACATTTCGGTGGCTTTCGTTCTCAAATTCCTAAACTTCCTTCAAGCATTCCTTGGGGTCTCAATCGTTCTGTACTCCGTATGGATGCTGAATCAATGGAATCACCACCTTCCTATCTCTCCACCACCTTCAGCTCCCTCTCCGGATCAGTCTCTCTACATTCTCTCCGATTCACACGCGCAAATACATACGCTTAGGGTTTCTGATGGCGGGATAGCCTCCTCGAATTTAGCAACCCATGTGGTTTCTAAGTTCGATGATCACTTTGGGTTCGAATTGTTGAATTCTCTCAAGCTTCCGGCCCCCTGGTATGTCGCTAGTTGTAATTTCTCGTAATTAAATTCGGTTACTTTCGTTTGTGGGAGTCTTTTTTTTTTATTTGGGTGTCTTATGAATTAGATCGATTCAAAAAAAGATGAAATAAATGTTCTTTATTATGGAAATCTATATTTCCCTCTAAGGTATCTCAATTGAATACAGTAAAGTTCTTGCTCTTTCTTTCCCTCTCCTTCCTCACTTTATTTCTTTAACTTTTTGAGCGGTGGGGCCATGTAGAAAAATCATTATCATCTTTGGAGTGTTTGAAATGTATTGTTATAGAATTTCTGATTGTTCACCGATAATTCTACTCTTTCCTTGTCTGTGGGATTTGCAATGGTTTAGGTGGTTCTTTTGTTCAAGACAAGGAAGAATGAACTGGCCAGCATGACATGCACATCAATGGTTCTAAATTTTGTACAAGTACTGTTTTGAAAGCAAGAAAAAACTTATCTCTTTTTGCATGATTCTGTATCGTGATTCCTTCCTTGTTTACAGTGTTTGTTGCCTTGTTGGAATGAGGTTTTCAATCTGTTATCGTATTTGAACTGTAGATGTTGAGTTTCTGATAGTTGCTGATGCTGACTTGAAGGATTCAGGGATCTGCTTGAGCTTTAATTTGGTGCCCTTTTTCTTGGCAGGTTCATCTACGCTTTTATGGGAGTGGGTGTTTTATTGTGTTGCATTACTTTCATTGGTTGCATTGCAGCTGAAGCTATTAATGGCTGTTGCCTTTGTTTTGTATCCTATTATTTGGGGATCTATTTATTTGTTTACAGCTTTCCTATTTGCTTGAGGTCTTTATCTTCTGTGAAATCACATAATCTGGTTTTATTATTGGTCATAACAATGGAATGTCTGTTATTATTTGTAATCTTTTTAATCATAAGTGGGTGTGTAGTTTTGGCTACTAAGCAAAATTGAGGTAAAAGAAGATCGATAAGATTATTCCAATAGACACCTAGGTAATGTAGACTGTAAAGCTCTAGAAAACTGAGTGAAGTTTAAAAAACTGCCTTCAAGAAACTTTATAACTAAGTAATCGTAATTGAAATTACAAACAGATATTGAGAATATTTCTCTTTGGTTTCTGCTCTGTATGTTTTTCCTTAACCATCTGAAAATTATCAGTATACCCTACTGAAAACTGTCCTCATTCTACTAGAAGCAGCTTTAGTGGCATTCATTGCAATTGATCGCCATTGGGAAAAGGTGAACTATTTTCTGCAAAAGCTTTACTCTTATTTTCTGCATCTGCTCTATGTATTAATCCCATTAATTAGGTTCTGCTCATATATTGATAGGATCTGCCAGTGGACCCAACTGGAGAACTTGAAAGCCTCCGATCTTTCATTGAAGACAATGTTGATATATGTAAATGGGTTGGCATTACTGTGCTTGTAATTCAGGTAGGTTGTAGTTTTACTTTATGCTGAGAAGTATCCCGCTTCCTTTTTCTTTTGACAAGTGGTATTCTGCTTCCTTAGCATATAGCAGTTTCCCTTAATTCATACTTATTGCTTGCTCCGTGCTCACTGACCACGTTGTACATCATTTGTTGCTGATAAAGTCTAAAAAAACATGCTGATCTGTTCACCTTCTTATTTATGACTTTTATGTTTATTGTCTTAAATTTATCTTGCCTTGAGAGTTGATACTATGTTATTAGTGAAGTGAAGTTATCTGCCTGCAACATTAGCTAGTGGATGCATGTTATTAATAGGTTTCTTGATTTAAGTTATGTTATTGCTGCCTAGCTGCCTCCCTTTGTCTTAGGTTTCTACTTGTTTGTGAAATGGCTTCTTATATAGGTAGCCTTATACAACAATATGAATGTATTCATGAGTGCAATTGTTTCCTAATAATTAATTTCACAAAATTCTCAGGTACTCTCTCTATTACTAGCAATAATTCTACGAGCCATGGTTTCTACTCGAAGAACTGATACCGATGGCGAGGATGATTACGAGAATGTTAGGGGTAAAACATGGGAGCCACTTTTGCATTCGCGTTCTAGTCAAGCATCAGGCTCTACTGCAACTCACTCTGATGTCTGGAGCTCACGGATGAGAGAAAAGGTAAATCTTGTTTATAAGAGAAGATAAAGCTCTTTTTGTTTTTTACATTAAAAAAATGAAAAAGAGAAGATATAGCTCCTAATTAGAAAACATTTAAGAAGTCCAACAACACATCTTTTTTTTTTCTATCAAATTATGGTAATCACATTTTAACTAACCATGTATATGCTTCTGCAATGGAATGCCAAAAAAATTTAAACATAATAAACAAGAAACGTACCATACCATGAATAGTTAATTTTTGGATGGCTCTTTTTCTTCTGTATTGGATTATGTATAGGGCATAATATTAAACGGTATTGTAAGATTGGACTGCATGATAGATCACTGGAGTCTTTGGATGGAAAATGTAAGTCATTCTAGCTTTTGACTTGAGGTTGAGCCGTGAGCCATTGCGGTAATGCTGTCCATGTGATCAATCGCCACATGCAGTTGAATGTCCTTTAGAACATGAGACAGATCTGTAGTTGGCTTTGTGGCTACAATCCCATATACTGTTTATACTTTATATATTAAAAGTTTGTACTGTTTTCTGCCTTCATTATTTTTTCCAATTAATTGCTTCAAAAGAGTAGAAAAGCCTTTTCTTCCTTTTTGATAGACAAAAGGCTTTTGTTTTCTCTCGCAATCTAATGCATTTTCATCTTTTTCTTTACTGCAGTATGGATTGAAGAACAATGGTGATAAGACAAATTTATTAAATCAGAATTCCACAGTGAGCGTGAAATCCACCTAATCTGAGATCGTTACTCTTTCCATCTCATAACATAGAAAAGAAGGCAGCAAGTGTGCTCTGTGAATTGTTCGAGTGCGAATTTAGAGGGGTTCGAGTGTAAATGACACTGTTCTATATAACTCCTAGCATTTCTATTTGAAAGTTATGATGTGTGTATAGGTGTCGGTGTAGTTGGCCGAAATGCTTTGTACGGATTGACCAAAGTGATAGTTGGATTGAAGGTAATGACTTTGCAACTTGATGAAGCTTCTGGTTTTGCTTTATTAATACTGTGTTCTTGTTTACCATGTTTATGCATATGCTTCTTGGAAGTGAAACTTTTTTGCGTCAAGGTATTGGATACTGGAAAATATTTAAACATATGCATGCTTGCAATGTACTTAAAAGGGCACCGAATCTTATTGTTTCTTTGGTCTTACTGAAATTTAAGGAGCTCGGAATAAACTCTTAGGCCTTGGGATTTCGAAAGGATTGAAGGTTCGAGTCCTACTACTAAATTAACAAACATTAAATTAATATATGTTTATAAATAAATAAAAAACTCCCAACTTAACTAATTAGGATAATCACTCTCTCTTTCAAGGTATGGGTTCAATTCTTATGGAATATCGTAATTTGTGAGGGTCCAGACTCAAAAGTGTAGGAGCTGTGGGTTCCCAATCCCATATCGTTAAAAAAAAGATAAAATAAACAACAGCAGGCATCATAATTGAGAGTTTTTATCGCTATGTCCATCAATCTAGCACGAAAATAAGTGTCACATTGGAATCATTTATATTTGATGGTTTTGAAAACGTGGAAAGAAATGAAAAATTGTAGTGGCTTTAGGTCACGAGATCCGTCTTGGCGTTGCCTTTTATTATTGGAGTACAACTGGGCATTAGGTTGGCTGGCAGTAGCAGGAGATTCCAAGTGAGTTTTGTCCCTAACAATTACTCTCTCTTCTCTCATGGCTTACTATAATTGCACAAGACACCACATGTTCAAAGGGATTGGATACTCATGTTAAAGTGAAGATAATGCATCCTGCATTTGTATGTCGCTTTCATTGTTAAAGACAAGTAGAGGTGAAAGCGAAACGACATGAAAAAGCTGCAAGATATTATTTACAAGTCCAATCTATGCATTCGGACCACGCATTAAAATCTCCTATTTAACATACTTCCAAACACTGCCTCCATCTACCCATCTGCCATCTCTTATCTACACAAGGGACCAAGCATTTTAAAATTTCCCCAAAAAAAAAACGTTTTTGTTAGAAAATATATATAAATGATGTAAAATACCCCAACCCAACAAGTTAATCTATTAGATTAAGTGTAAAAATAACTAATTTTAACATGTTATTAGAGCGGGAGATCTTAAGTTTAAATCCTAACTTTCGCAATTTAAATCCCTATTTGTTGTTACCCCAAGTGTTTCTTGGGCCGTACTTAAAGGAGAATGTTAGAATAAATATAAATGATGTGAAATTCCCCAATTCAATAAGTTAACTTATTGGGTTGAATGACAAAATAATTAATCTTAAAAATTTTTAAACTATTTTTAGTGTGAGATTATCACAATAAGTTGTTCCGCAAAAGCACATACCTTGCCTCTTCCTTGATGAATGAACCATCTCCAATGCCTATAGCCCCCGGCATTCTCAGTGCAGCTGGATCAATACCCTTTTAAGACCAATTTGTTACACATTTGAAAATTTATCATTTTAGGATCATCAAGATAACAATGAAAAAACAAAAAGTCAAGCCAACGCATACCAACTCCTTAAGACAATAATTCTGACTGCTAAAGACAAGAAAGTCCTGAATCATGGCTCCATTTGACATCAGCATCCAAGTGGTTTCTGCACTGTACATATAAGAACAAACTGGCATCCTGAAATCTGCACACCCCACGACATACACATCAGAGTTAGTAGATTCTCGATATCCAAGTTAGAGTTTGAGCCACCGGCACTACAATTTTTAAATCTGCAATCAGACAGAACTCACGATCAATGACTTATTCACTCACATGTACATATCATTTAGAAAGAAAACAAGAAGGTTAACAATTTGCCAATTAAGTACAAATCAAACATCTTACTGCACTGAACAAATAAGGCAGGGACATCATGGTTGAAATGAAATACACAATTGGACAGTAATAGAGTTACAATAAAGGAAAAGAGAGCCTTGTCACACAATATCTGTCAAGTCAACCAAAGCCTCCTCCACAAGCTCTTCCAGCAACTTCCCCTCTATATCCTTCCCTATATTATCTAACTCCAACATCAAGTGTTCAGTCCAGCCTTTTCCCACCACCTCATTCCTTACAACCCTCTCCACAACCAGGCTATTGATGTCCCCACAATCTCCCAAAAAACAGCTTACCTCACTAGACAACCATTCCTTCATTAGGTCCCACACCTGTTCCACCACCATGGGTGATGAACCCACTATGAACCCACCATGGACCGTGCTACATGACATTGCCATTGTGCTGCTTTCTAGCCCATAACCAGTAATCTCCACAAGGGCAGTATTGACCCGATCGAATACAAGTTTCCGAATTGATCGTCGTTGTCTTCGCTTCGACTCGTGCACAGGCTCCTTGTCATTTAGGTCGGCATATTTGTCTCTCAATGATGGGTCTAGTGGGCTTTCAGGAGAATGCCATCCGCCCAAAAAAGTGTCAGATTGCACCTCAACATTGAGGCTAGCCCCTGATAATAGAGTTTCAACGAACGAATGCCAATCCTCCTCTTCTTCCTCAGCACCCCGGGAAACCAACGGCTTCGAGAGATAAGGGGTGGCTGTATTCACACAAGAATCATCCAATGACAGGGTTCGAGCAATCGACCCTATAGGAGGTGATTTGTCAATCAAGTTGGACATATGAGGCAGACCCAATCCTGATAATAAAAGAGAAGCTAAGGGATGAAGTTTGTGAAGAATGTAATAATTTCTAAATTAACTTGAGAAAAAAAATATACCTCGTTGGTCTGCCTTCATATTTCGAGAGGACTCCAGATTTGTTGGGTTATCCTCCTCAAATGGTGGTTCCAAAACTGAAATTGGACTTGGCTGGTCCTGATTCTCAGATACACACCCATGCATCACTGGCTTTGCCACAGATAAACCTTCCTGCAAAAAGGCAAAGGATGATGAACCTCAGATAATCGATCACGCGATAGAATTCACAGGGCTCATTTTTTTTCTGTTCACACAATCCAGAAGTGTATTTCTAGTATTAACATTCAATATCAGACCGAACAAGTCCCTGCTTTACATTAAGTAGTCTTTACTTCATAGGTTGCCTATAAGTATGTTTGTTCTTTTCTTTACCTCAATATCATGTCTGTCCTTTGTCAAGGCTAAAAAAACAAATATGTAGCTGAAGACTAAATACATATGTCAATAGTGTTTCATCCTTCCATTTTTTACTCACTTCTATACACATAACAGGAGATAGGAATACAGACCTTTACGCCAGACTATTTCAACAACGATATCACCAAAGATTGTGTTGCTAAAGTCTAAAGATGCCAATTCTACACCAATCCAGAGCAATATACTGCTCATATATATCAGAACCTCTAAATCAAATCAGTATGTGTTCTGATACAACTTCCAAACAAATCATAGCATGAGCAATCCTGCAAGCACCAACTTAGACTTGACATGAAGCGTCTCTAAATCAGTATGTTTTGGGAGTTCTATAATGCAAGAAACTCAAGCAAAGTGTAAATAAATATCAAACGACCAATCAGAAGGCGATGACCATAACTCATTGTTCTTGTCCAATAACAACAGTAAAACACCAAAATCATATGCTAAACAAAACTACTGGATAAGAAATGGAGTGTAGAAGAAAATCAAGAAATGAATAACCTCATCGAAAAAATAAAAGAAGATACTCCATACCTCAAGGTAAATAACAGCACCATTCTGTCCCATGCCTATTAGAGCTGAAGAAGTTTTGCTTGCGGATCCATGCAAACTTGGGGATACACAACCATCATGACTATTACTGTTAACACATGAAGCCATATCATTCTGTATCTTTCCGGGAAGATCTGCGGGTGACCTTAAAGTCTCAAAGCTGGCAGATTGAGATTCATCAGAAGAATTAGAATGGCCCAGTGTTTCCTTACCAGATTTCTTATTCCTTGAAAAGAAAAAACTGGAAATTTTCCCCTTAAATGACGATTTCGTGCCCTTAGCCTTTGTTAACTCCTTTGGCACATGTGTTTTGTCAGGCTCGAGATCTGGGACTTCAACAGTTTGCCTGGCACCATAAACCGTTGAAGACACCGGTAAAGATTTAGACCGCAAGAGACCTTTTGGAGAATCATTCACGCCCTCTTCTTTACTTGGATTACTAGTTAAGCCAGAAATTGATCCCCTAGGTTCTTGTTCCTCACCAACCACTTCCTCAGATCTGGCAGTCTTCTTTGCATCAGAAAGCGCAAGCATCTCACCCAGTGTACTAGAGCTTCTCCGAGCATGCCTCTGTTCCTGCAAACCCCCATTTAGTGCTATCATGGCCCATCTTTCGGAAAGTCTCTTCTTCGCTTCTCTGCAAACAGATGACTCTGGAGAACACGACGCACGACTGAAGGAGGAGAAAGAATAGGGGCTGCCAAACCTATTGACGTAATCCCAAGATTGCCGAGAAGTTGGAGACATGACTTCTGAATCACTCAGATTCTCAACTACATATTCATTTTCCGATTTGTTAAATGAGCTATCATCACCAACATATCCATTGGAAAACACAGAAGAAAGTAAAGTTTCATCCCTGCGACAACCCATCATATTTTCACGCATTTGCAGTGTGATCTCTTTGGCCAATTCTCTTGATTCCCGTGACTCCTCGTCTTCAGATGCATCATAAAAATCTTCTCCATGTAATACTAAGGGTGACAAGGAAGGCGTAGAAAGCACAGCCTTAAGGTCATGATTTTTCCCCGGGCTAGGCTTCAATACCACAATCCTGGTGGGCTGAGCAGGATATTCACCAACTTTCATATTAGTAGACATAGGAGAATGTGCAGGACTTTTTTCCAACACAGTTGCCTGACCCTCCAAGGCTGGTTTCTTTGCCTGTGTATCATTCTTCTTTCTAGATACTGCAAATTTATCATTCTCAACCCCCTTAGAAGGTTTAAGAACAGTGATGCGCTTTGTCTCAGGAGGGGGAGGAATAGGCTGCAAATCATACAGATTTTGCGAAAACAAAGAATTTGGCTCTTGCAGAAACTTGAGAAATAAATCTCTGTTGGAACTTAAAACTTCTAATGCTTCTTGGAACTCCTTAGACTGGCGAAGTTTCTCATCTGTAGCCAAACGTTTTGCTTCTGTGAACTTCTGACGAACAAGAGTCATTTTTTTCTCATTTATATTGTCATTAAGTCCTCCCTTCTGGGGTGAGTGATCTCTCCCATAGTTAGTTTTTTGTGAATGCTGCCAGATTTCATAAACATCTTTGTATTCATTCTGCTCTAGACACTGATGAACTTCAGAATGCATTCTCTCATTCCGGAATTCGTTAACTTGATTCCATTCTGCCAATGATCCTGAATGACTTAAAGAACGTCGAGAAGAACCCCTGGGATGGGCTTTTTCTGAAGCTGAATTGGGCTGCTGCTGCGGAAGGGCATCAAGTCCCATCAACTTTGCAACCAAATTAGGCGGGCTATGCTTAGACTCCACTTCTTTTGACATTTCTTGGGCTATAAGTGTCTTCATTGGTGTTCCATTTGCTTTCTTGTTTGAAGAGCTTCTATTCAGTCCAGACACAATCTACATATCCCATACAAGTACACAGCACATATAAGGCCAACAAGAACACAACATATTATGATGCAATTGTCAGTAATGCAGATCAGTTCTACATGATATATCTTCTCCCACCAATGCATAATAAATCCTCAATGTGCTTACCATTTTATCCTCAATCTGATCTCCAAAGGGAAGAGTTAACATCCTAGCCACATCTGATCTACTTCTTGCGAGTGAAGAACCTGTCAATGAACCACCTCCAAGTCAACTGTGCCATCAGGATAATAATTTTTAAGTGCCCAGCTAAAGATACCATAAAATTAATAAAATAACATCTCTCCTAAACAGGACAAAAGAGAAGAAGAGAATGAGTATAAAGGTTAAAATCAGATATTTCATAATCTAATGCGGCCAACCATACAAGTTATTTTGCAACTATCCCTCCAAAGAACAATAGGTTATTTGATGTACGCAGCTATGCCCTGGTGCTAAAGATAACATTACTCTAACCAGATGAAGTTTAGCGTTTACAACATAGGCCAAGAATGAAAAGAACCAACACAAGTATATTATTCTCTCCTCCCATTTTTCTGTTTTAAAGATTGGATAAATTCAAGGAACTTTCAAAGTGTTTGTCATATGTTGCAGACAACATTTATTGATGATAATAATACTATGGATTCCTAGCTTTTCTCAACAAGCGGGTATATCCATGTTAAATAAACCTATTTGCCATATCCTCACAGGTCACAATGATGCATCCACCAAAAGATAATTAAAATAGGAATGAACCGAAAACTCTTATAAAGTAGCAAACCATACAAGTACGGAACTCAATCCATAAAACTAAAAACTGATTGCAGCAAGGAAGATGTTTACTGAAGAAGAACATGAAAAAGAACTCACCATCGCTGTACGGCTTATCAGTCAGAAGTTTGTTCCCAACTACTCCTGGGCTCAAGTCAAAGAGGTTCACAACTCTTCCCAAGCACCCTGGAAACTGCTTCTCCATATTGTTAGCATTTTTGCTCTGAAATCCATTCATTTTAGCACCTGCATAAACGCATAAGTTCTCACAAATCCTAGTAAAGTTCACAATTAGAAATGTCACAAGGCAACATGATATGAAAATGATTATAATGAGCAAGGGAGTGGAAAGCATAAAGGACAGCTTCCAAGAAGGCAAATAAGATGCTAAATTCAATCAAGGAAGAGAATCTCAAAAAGAGTACTTCACATACCAAAGAAAAGCACTGTACCTTTCGAATAATTTAGGGACAAGAAAAATGGCCCACAGAATTCAGACTTCTAAGATACCCAAAAACCTTTTGTAAACAAATGAGCTTGACAAAAAAATTAGGCTTTCAAGCTAAGACCAAAACCCCAGAAACTGAAAGGGTAAAACTTAAAGTTCCGGATGAATAGCAACAAATTCAAACATTAAATCTAGCTGAAACGGCAGTTTCTTTTGGACAGCGCCAAACAAATCACAAGAAAAACCTTGATTTAAGAAAGAACTGCCGGTGTCATAAGACAAACCTTACGTTTATGCGGAACGTAAATACAACATATTCTCCCTTGATATATCACAATCACGCGTCGTTATAAGCCCAGAGCGAACTGCAAGTATAACACAAATTAGAATTGTAAAGAACACTTTATCTTGGTTTTTTTTCTTCTTATTACATCAACGAAATATATAAAAACTAAAAGAAAAGCCTGTAATAGAAGATCAAAACGACCTGCATTTTACTCAAAGTAACCAACACTGTAAAATCAGTTTTGGATTCAGAAAACCCCTTAATTTTCAGCCATCTAAAGCTTGTTAAGCCCATCTATACACCAAATCATGAAAAATCAAAACTCAAATTAGCAAATTTAAGCACTAAAATTACAATTAGAATCGAAATCAGTAACAGAAGAGTGAGAAATGAAATCAGAGTACATCAAAAACAAGATGCTGCCAAAAAGCTGCGATCACAGCAGAAAGTAAAAAAAGGCAAATCCACAGAGATAGAATTAGATTCGATTTGCAAATTTTTTTAGAGAGAGAAATTGTCTGCTCCAAGAAATTCACAAAAACCAAAGCCAAAAAGGAAAGAAATTAAAAAAAAAAAAAAAAACTTAAAACTTTCGGACAGGCGAAGGACCTGGTGACCGGGAGCTGACATTGCACAGGAAATGTGGCCGGAGATCCTCTGGTAAGGACGTCAGCAGGAGCTCAAGACTCTGCGCGCGTGTGAAGAGATACGAAGACTGGGGAGAGAGAGGGAGCTGCTTGTTTTTTCAACACCGACTGCAGTGTCGGACTCGAAATTGGTTTGTTCAATATTCTGATTTATTTACCCGTTTCGATTACGGGCGTTTAAGTGTTGCGTGTGGAGTGGGAGAGAGAGAAGAAGAGAGAGAGAGAGAGAGAGAGAGAGAGAGAGTGTGTATTGTGAACGGGCCCGGGGGTCCTGAATTTGCTTGTATTCTAACCGTTAGATTCCCTTGACGGCCATCCGACGACGAAGATAAACTTAATTTTTAATTACCGCCGCAACTCTCTGCTCCACCAGGTTTTACGAAGAAATCTTACACTAATATTTATTTACCGTATTTTAATATTTCATTACCTAACCTTTTCATATTTTCCAACTAACCCTCCGCTCTACATTATTTATAGTTTTGGCCTCTATTTTTACGATATTTTAAATATTAACACCCCCTTGAGTCCTTGGACTGACCATCAAATGATATGATTATTTACATGGTGAAAAGTAGGTTAACTTTTGTAACGGATCCTTAAATTGGTCTGGTCTTGTCTGGGGACACACGTGATAAACCTCAGTTACTTTTTAGGTTAAAAGAGAGAGAAGACAAAGGATATAATGATTAAGAGTACCATGGCAAAATGTGAGAGAATTGATTTTGAGGTTTTAATCATCAAGTTTTGAAGCAAAAGAAGATTAACAAGCACTCAAAACTTGAATTTGAAAATGTCATTATAGTATATCACTTTCATGATTTCATCATGCACGATGCTAATTCTTGACAATTAATATTTATTCATTACTTATATATATTTATTTAGTTTGATTCCAATCAAAACATTACCACCTACCCATCATATGGGAATTCTTTAAAGCAACCATATATAAGGACCCTTGCAATTATTTATTGGCTTATCATAACTGATATATAAATCACAACTTCAATGCCATAGACCCATAACTACTACATGTCCTAGTTTTTCATTTCTAGTTTTTCTTTATAAGGATTTTTTTTTCCTAAAATGGAAAACCCATTAATCTTTCTCATATTGAGGTTTTCATATTTGGTGTTATGACTATTATCTCAATAAATTGAAGGTGGACAGTGCCAATGGGACAAAAATATTGATTATTTAATAAGAGATGTTGACGATTTAATCCCGAAATAGGTACATTATGGCTGGCATTTATAGGGTACAAATACAATTACGAAAGGGACCTACCACCAACCACCATCACCTCAACTATCAACATATTCCATGCCACCAGAATTATTGCCGGATAACTTGGATTAATTTGCTGATTTTAGCATGACTTATTATGGTCCCGTTTGATAGACCATTATAGGGACAGTATATGCTGGTTCAGACAATATATTGTCTGATGCAAACAAACGGTCATTTTACGACCATAAAATCAAGGCAATTTCGAGACAATAATATTATCTTTTGAAAATTGTCCCATTTCATATAATTTTGAGACCATTTTGATATTTCTGCCCAAATTATCCCTAGTTATTTACTGAATAGTCGAAACTACCCCTTTCATCCTATGGTTCTCGTCTCAACAGTGAGGAAAACACGTTGGCCTTGGCAGTGGGGATCGGCCGTTGGGTGGGCTGTGAGGAATCAACGACCATCTTGGCAGCGGGGATCGACCGATGGGCTGTGAGGAATCTACTCTGTTTCTTTTCCGATTGCACACCATGACCTCCTCACTGATTCAGCTCAAAATTAAATTTTTTTTTCTCAAGATTGAAATCAGAAGGGGACAAGAACTTGAAATCAAAAGGACTGTGTTTGCTTGGCCTCGGGACGATGACCAAAAGTGGATTTGCTGAGCAGGAGAAGATGAGAGAGAGCACGAGAGAGACAAGATATTTGTGTAATATTTATTTATTAAATATTTATAATTATTTTAATTAATTATCTTTATTTTAAAAATGGATTGTCATTTATTTGCATTAGTTATAACTAAAATACCTAATACCCCTGTGCATAATTTTTCTCAGAATATTACCCAATATTTATGTTACTAACAAAAGTTAAACCAAACACCATTAACCATTCAGACAGCATATCTGCTACTATTATTGTGCAGCATATCTGCTACCGCCATATCTGCTAGTATATATGTTATTGACAAAATTGTCTACCAAACGGACCCTACAGCTAAAGCTATTTATTTTTAATTAACAACATGTTTGCTTAGTTCGCAATGGCCATAATTTCAACCCTTTTTAACATATAATATTGCTAAAATAAATTAATTAAATTTAAACGGTAATTTTCGTGATGTACGTCTAATGGCCTCCACTAATACCTGCCCAATTGTCTTCTCATGACAACCTCAACATCTAAGATGACTTGATAAGTATTGGGCTTAATAATAACTTAGAATCTATTTAGTATGCTTATTTTCTATTTTCCATGCGATCTTAAAGCACGTTTAATTTCATTTTAGAAAAAAAGAATAAAAAAAAAGAAAGAAATCACTTGAAAACAAAAAATGAAAAAAAAAGATTTTTCTAAAAATAGAAAACAAAAAAATAATATTACAAAACAAACCAAATAGACGCTTAGTTAAAATGAGAGAATATAAGTGCTCAAAAGATTAGACATAGCCAAAACTTGCCACAATCATGTTATAATTAAATATATATTCCATCCATATACACACACATATATGATTCCCCACTTTCTAATATTAATTGTTAAAAAATTTCATATGAGATCAAGATGAATGTTTTTAACTAGCGCCATTAAAGCAAACTTAACCCGGGAAAAAATCTTGGATGGGCCATCCGAGAGTTCAACAAATCTTCTGTCTATGTCAAGGAGACTTTATAAAAGAGATCACATGTAGGAATAGTATTCGTTTATGTTTTTGTTTTGTTTAACACGTACTCGACACTTTCTAATTATAACCATACAGCCTTTGCCATATGAAAATATGATTTCGAAAATCTGTTGTACAATCCTTGTGATTTGTTCTCCAACAGTAGATTTTCATGTGACAGCATAGTAACAGTGTTTTGACATGGAAAAAGTAGTAATACATTTGTTAACCTAATCACTTCATCTATACTTTTGGTGTCAAGGATAATAATCCTCAATTTGATATTCTTCTTAATATTATTATAATCCTTCACATATTTTTAATCTAAATCTATTGATCCGAATTGGGGGTGGGGAATGTAAGCAAAATGAAAGGAGAGCAGACATACAAATGTTCAACTCAACTGGCTAACCATTCGTGTATTTCTACCCACGATGCAGGATTCTAATACCACGAGCTTTAAATTTGTGTATATTTGTGAGTATGTATTGCATGTGCGTGAGTTTTATTTGCCATAAAAAGAATTGCAGGCAGAAAAAGTGGAGGATTGACGTGGCAAAGTGGGGCCACAAGATATGGAGAGGGTGAGAGTGAATTGCTATGGGGTCACGAGTGGGGCCTTTGCCAGGTATTCATGTCCTTAGTTACTGGGGTAAAGCTTAACCAACTTTGGTCTGGAGACGGGTTCGGTTCTTTCTTTGTATGCTGGACCATTCGTGATGGGGAATTTCTTTAGTTATGTCTTCAGATATCTCTTTCTTATTATTGTAGCGATTGTGATGAACATTCAATATAACAACACTTACCATATTTAGCAGAGAAGGAAAAGAAGTAGGTTGGAATAGCCTCGTAATGTCAAATTCGAGTTCTGAGTTTGATTCCAATCTGCAAGATAAAAACAGGGATCAATGCAGCCCTAACAAAAAAACTCATGGTTGAAATGATCTAGTCTCAATGCATTAGTCATAAATGTAACAGTAAGAGTGTAAGACCAAAAAAGGTACTCTTTTCATCCTTTCTAAACTGAATTGAGGAATCAATATGAACTCCAAAGGTGGCTGAACATTAAGAAGGGATAATAAATACTACAGGCTAGAATATGTATAGTGGTTGCTTCATTAAACATCTAACCATTTTGTCCAGGAAGGAATTTAAATCTGTTACCTGCAAGGACATGCCAGTAGTTGGAAGGCAACGTGCTGATATAGTAATGACAAGAACCAGAAAGGACCGACCAGCGACAACCTAAAATGCAAGAGAAGTAGTATCAAATGAGTTTGCCTCGTTATCATCATAAAAAGTTTCTCCTTCAGAGTCACTCCACCATGCTCTATCAAGTAGCAATGGAAAAGGGCATGACTTGTCTATGTCCCGAGACCATTGGAGTTGAAATGGTAACCATTCACTGATGTTAACCAAATCATCGCTCAGATGATTAAAGCTTCCTCTTCCTCTGTGGCTCGAACTACCCAGATAGCTCTCAAACTTGTCTCGAGTAGTAACAAAGTGTGAAGATATGACATCGCTTTGGGGATATTCAATAGCATAACAAGTAGATGAGTAAGGCTCTCTTGAGCATTTCTGTCCCAAATTGAAATGAAGTCCAGAAGAAATTATATCTTCTGTACCAGGATAATCATGACCCTCTTCGAGCACCTTGTGCATAAAACGTTGATTTTGAGGAGAAAGAAAGGCACTGCTACATTTCCATACCTTGTTGTAGTTGCAATCATCATCTGGATTTTGATGGCTTTCTATAGGTAATAAGGGTAAAGAAGAATTGTTTGAAACTGCCATTATATCTTCCACACCTTTAAGAAAATGTTCTCTGGAATAATAATTTCCATAGCTGGCTGAAGGGGTGGGCAATTCCAAGGGGGGAGGCAGCAATGGAGTTAACTCTAGAGGATAAAATGGAAAGAAGGATGACATACACAATCCATTTGCACCACACCCATTATCCATTATATTCTGATGAACATTACTCCATGAAGTTGATGAGTTGGGATACAAGCTCAGTTCCTCATTCTCGGAAGTAATAGATAAGTTCCTCTCATTTATCCTGCTCTCAAAGTCCCAACCCAGTAAGAGGGCGTGCGGCTCTGTTTCTAAAACAGATTCATTTGGATATTGGTATCCATCCAGCTGATTAAGGTGCTTCAAGAAATGATATCCATCTCTCTTTAGTGGAAAGCCCACGTCTGAGTCACAGTGAGTGTATAAAATTGGGCTCCTTTCTCCAAATTCATAATCAGGCTCCCTTATTTTATTCTGCAGATGATAATAGTTGGAAAGAAAGGTTGAAGAATCAAACTTTGACAGATATGTCTTTGTTGATACGTTCAACCTTGAAGATGAATAATCATCCAAGAATAGTCCATATTCCTGTCCCAAAAGGTTCCTCTCAGGCAAGCGATAACATTTCTCAAAGCGTACATCCGTGTTAGGAGAACTAGGCAACTTATAGTTAGTATCAGTCTCCAGTTGCATTGACTTTGAATATGTCAAACTCTGCCAGGATGTTGTTATTACTTAAGTTATTGTTCTAAAGAAGGAATACATATCTAAATAAAAAGGCAGAGAGACCATACAGTATCCACATTGGTCTCTGGGAACAATCGACTGAGGAGGACAGAGACAAAATCATACCTGAGAAAATTTTGTATCAAGTCTATAATAAAAGGTATAAACAAACTGAAATGACTTACTAGAGGTGATGTGTCTAATGAGTAACGATCTAACCCCTTTGAACACAGTTCATCAATTTCAGGACCTGAAGATTCAGCCACCCACTGGCGCAGTTTCTGCCTCTTACTAAAAAAAATCTCTGGATGCTTCTCCTGGCTCTCTGAACATTCGAAACAAGTTTCATTCATGTTTCACTGAGCAACAAGATTAAAATTTAAAATTTTTCATGTAATGGCGTAGTTACATGTTCAACTAACAAAAGGAAATTGCATCTGGTAATTGGTTAGTTGACAAAACCCAACTCTGAAGAGCATAAAGATGATGAGTGAAAAGAAGAAACTTAGGGAAACAACTATGAAGTTTCAGATCTCTAAAGACAGCTTGATTCCTTCTTTCCCTCATCTTTTTATCAATTAGATGAAACATTACTGACAAAACTAGGTTTTATTTGGCATATATGCACAGATTTAAATTGTTATCGTAATCCTGCATTTTCCTGCATGCTTGGAAAATTACCCAAGTGAGCAGCAGCCCCCTCCAAATCTACCTCCAACAATGAAAGTGAAGATAACAGTCATTTATAGGAATAATTGAAGTTTCATATTACTTTTGCCTCACCTGTCTTCTGTGATGAATTATCAAGAAGCGAGGAGAATGAGACATCATTAGCATGTGCTATGTCAACAGGCCTTGGAGACCTGAATGTCTCAAAGCTTTTCTCAACGGTGTTGGTCCTCTCTGCAGAGAACAGAAATATGCATTATTATCCTATTGAGCCTGAAAGTGGATCCTCGTGATGCGCTATTGGTAGAATGCACCAAATTTTGTGGGATAATGGTTTTGGGATGACATCCAAATGGAAGGGAGGACCACCAGTGCGATTTTTAACATGGTTACCATCTTGGATGCCACACCACCAAAGTGAAAAATGCTAATAAATTTATATCTCTTTTTCTTTGACACAATCAACTTATTAGTCACTAGTCAGGACAGTTTTGTTTCATTTTACCTCTCAAAAAGTCACTGGATTTGAATTTCTTTGTTGGAAGGTTCTCCGATTGTGATGGGTGTGAATGCAATCTGCGGCTAGTACCCTCTTTTAGTTTCTTAAAGAAAGCATACTCAGATGTTTTGGGGTCATCAACTGCATATGAATTCCACATCAGATGACTAATATTTTAGTTTCATGTATGCACGACACTGCAGCATTTTATATCCGAACTCTAATTATGAAAGCTGAACACATTAAATATATAGTTTCCCAGATACTTTAAAAACCAGATGCTAGATGAATAAAACAGTTATGCAGGTCAAAATATCAATAAAGAGAGAACGGGATTCAGGAAGAAATAGAGAACTCACATCCTGTAGCACGATAACTTTCTAAGGGCTTGAGAGGAGCATCTTCCACAAGACTGCCATTGCCAAGATCTGTGAACTTTGCTGTTTTCCTGCAACTAGAATCTAAAAAGGAAAAGTAAATCGATAGAGGTTTTGTTGGAATGAGTTTGCTAAGTTATAATGCCAACAATCTCTCTTATAGTTTAGCATGAATAACAATATCAATGCTCTGTAAATTTTGATGCCTAGATGGTATTGGCAGGTCACCAGCACAGAGAAAAGTAGGGTTATGCTGAAATAATCAATAAACAAAAGATCAAACGCATGAACCATAAATTAAACAGGGTTGGGAAAAAATCACACAGCACTTGAAATTCATGTTAGCCAGAAGTGTATAGAGAGCAAGCCTTCAAGCACTAGCATCCACAAAAGTTTATCAAAGTTTATCTAGTCCCTTTGACCTCTTCTGGCTGGCTACAGGCAGGAGGTCCAGCAAATGAGGGCTTAGTATCCTGATGTCTATAAGAGTCAATTACACGTAGCTGAGCTTCATAGCCTGTTTATATTGATCACCAATTTGCAATTGCTTTACCTGGTATATGTTAAATCTACCTAATCCAGGTACCAAACAATATGGCTCCGTTCAGTCTCACAGTGATGAAAAATCTATGAACAATTTTCGTTTCCTGAAGACAGTTTCCAGGGAAACAATCAGGCCCCGTATAGAACTCAACAGCTCTAAACCGAAACTAGCAGCGACTAAACCAAAAGGTGAATGAAAGTTGAGGTAGAGAAATCAATCAAAACTCGGAATTCAAATAGAATTTCCACAAATTCAAAGTTCAAACAGATATCAAGGATTTAAAGATACCGTCGGTATTCCGGCATAACATGGCAGATAGGGTTCCTGTGCTCCGCCGTCCGCGAGAACTTCCTGGCAGTGAACCTCGATTCCGCGACGGATGTTGTGGTTCGTTGTCGAAAATTTTTCTCTTCATTGTGAATTTTAGACTTTTGTCACCCGCTCTGCCGATTGAATTTGAAATCGCTCATTGAGCGCCAAAATTGCTGAGGAGATCGAGGATCGTATTTGTGTTTTTTTTTTTTTATTTTATGGAATGGATCGTATTTGTGTTGAGTTCACCGTGTACCTGTTTCTACATACGAAAATCCAGCTACCCGTTGGGTCTGCCGCAGAGGCTTTCCATATGATGGGCCATTAGATAGTCTTATACTTTTCAATGGGCCCATGTTCTCTTTTACCCAGGCCCAATCGACTGCAGCTTAAATCCGACTACCACCTACGAGGATAAACTTTCCTCTGCTTTCTTGGCTTAATTTTGCTTGCAACAAAGTAATTCCACAAGGTTAGCATGTTTGGGCCTCACTCAAAATAGTTTAGTTGGCTTAAAATGAGGTTTATATTTTGTTGTCATTCACATTAAATCTAACCCAAATACATTGAAGATATTATCCGTCATCGATCACGAGCCCGTACAAATTTGCATCGACCATTATCATTGATTCTTAGACCCCAAAAAAATGCATTTATAATGTGAGAGGAGTTTGATTTTACTTATAAACAATTGGTTATACTATGTAAAACCGATGTGAGATTTTTAATCTTGACGCACTGTTTTGACATTTATCCAATTATTAGAATTCCATACAAACACACCGATTCTAATTACCTATAGGATACCCGAATTGAATCGGCACTCGGTGAGTCAACCCGGAGGATCATAAAAGAATGCCTTGGAATCATTACATTATCCAGAAAAATTGGATATGGGTGCATACATGTCATGACCCTAGTGGTTCTTCTTACCAAAAAATCCCAATCAACATACAAACAAATTCCACTTCATTCAAAGCCTCTCAAATCTCAATAATCTTAATTATCTTTTTTCCCTTCAATCTTTCCACAAAGTTGGTAACTTTAGAGAGAGAGGGATGGCTAGCTGCAGCATGGCATCTGCTGCTTCTGGGTTTGTGAAGACGCCTAAGGTTCCCACCAACACAGGCTCTGCTTCAAAGACCAGTACCCTGTTCTTCTTTTCTTCAAGGAACAACACCAACCCAACCAACAACAGATCAAGACTACTTGTGGTAAGGGCCGCAGAAGGGGCGGCCACGGCAGCAACTGAAGCTCCAAAGGCTAAACCACCACCAATTGGACCACCCAGAGGCGCCAAGGTATGTTGACAGAAATATCTCTCTGTTTGGACAGCAAGAAAGCAGAGGAAAATGTTAGATCCGTGATGTATAATATGCTTTGCAAACTAAGAAAAATACACAAGTATTAACAACAGTTCACAAATATGTGTGTGTGTGTGTGCGTAAAATCAGAGGAAGATGAAATAACAAGGATTGAAAATTCGAATTGAAGAAGATTGAAACAGCCTTACAGAGAAAGATCGAGGCAAGGATAACTCCTCCTCCCTTTAGGGGATTTATTGTCTGCCTCCTCAGGTGCTTGCAAGTTGTTTGGACAGAAAGAAAGCAGAGGAAAAAATTTAGTTTTTTGTAAAAATCTCAAATGCATGATTAAATGACGTTAAGCATGCTTGGCAGGTGAAAATTCTTAGGAAGGAGTCTTACTGGTTCAACGGTATTGGATCTGTAGTTACTGTTGACCAGGTGAGACCTTTAACTCCTCTCTCTGTATTCCTTTGTTGTTGCTCATCTCTGATGAATTATGTTTGGGCAGGACCCGAAGACTCGGTACCCAGTTGTGGTTCGATTCACCAAAGTTAATTACGCTAATGTATCAACAAACAACTATGCTTTGGATGAAGTTGAAGAAGTTAAATGAGTGATGACTGCCTCGTAATTTTGATTTCCTTGGTTTATCTCTAGCCTAAGCCTCTCTGTCTCTTCAATGTGTATCATATCATACTCTGTTACTTATTCTGTCTCTAGTTAAATGAATTTTTTTCATTGTGTATGATATCTTATCACTCAATGCCCAGAACATTGACATATAGATGTCTATATAAGCACTAGAGAAATGTGCACAATACATTGCAATCAGTTGATCTCATTACATGATATTAGATGAAAGTTTCAGAAGTAGATGATTGAGAGGATGAGTCAGAAGTTTGGAACACGGCTCAAAGAATGAGTAGAAGAGAGATTTGGGTAATAAACTCTTGACCTCGGGTGCAGCTATTTCGAAATGGTTTGCGCTAGTTCTTAGCCCAACTAACTTATCGGGTGAGTTTGCGAGTGCCTAGGCGCCTAGCCCGGCCCTAGTTTGGGCTTGGTGGGCAGTCAAAGGATACGCGATGACATTGGAAAGTTTCAATTTTAGAATTGAAATGCAACACCATAAATTTATTACCAAAGTCTAAAATGCAGAATTAGATGTAATTATGTAAAGCCATGGCACCTACAAGTAGGAAGCCAAACTGGTGGCATATTAAGCTCTTTGAGCAACGTCCAAACCTAGATAAAAAAATAATAATTTCAGGGTTGCGATTACAATGCCTCGTTACTCGGTATTCGAGGTTGTTTCCTTCGTCAAAAGCTCAAGGAACGTCAAAGATGTTCTAGGATCATTCAATGTCATTTGGGGAAAAAAAGGATCGCTCAACTACAATATCAACTACCTGTTGATGAATTTTAAGGATTAGGAGAAAATGTCTGGCTTTAGGGAAAGTCTGTAGGTGCCCTTGAATAGGAGAGTAAGGCAGCTACTTACAGTCACAAAACAGGATCCCTAAAGAAGAGTGACCATATGGGTAGAGGTGGAACCAGAGGTTTTGTATTGGGAGAGTTAAAAGTAATATGATGTGGGAATGGAAATTCCTACATAGTAGATTTGATGAAGGGGTCAGATAAAGAAAGAAATGAAGGGAAAGAAAAACAGGAGGTTGGGCTTATTTGCATAAAAACCAAGAGATGGCTCAAACAAGCTAATTTTCGTTCATTAGAGAAGAAATGATGCAACACGCAACTCAAACAATAACTGGATCAAGACACCAGCAGCCTAAGTTTTGGGCTAGACAAATCATTTTAGCCTTGAGAAGTAAGCATATAGGAATTTTCAGCAAGCAATAGAGCAAAGCAATCCTATCCAAAGGTGCGTAGCATAAAAGCATTAGCAGTATCTACCTAATCTGTTATCATCTACTATTCTACCTAAAATTAGTGTTTCCCTTCTAAGCTACAAATAATAGGATTCCAAATGTATGTTCCAAGCATGAATGAAATAAAGCAACCCCAGAATAAAAGTGGTATCTTATGAATATTATGAGAAAGATGAGTATGCAAACACTATATGAATCAATCAACAAGGATCTTTGCAACATAGAAGCGAATTAAATTTCCACCAGTTCAAAAAATTTTGAACAAGCTGAAAATTTAGTTAGAGAAAATATAACCTTTTCATCTGGGGGGGAACAGTAAAATTTCTTCAAAGGACTCTTCCATCCATGCCATCAAGAAGACCAGACCACA
Organism: Tripterygium wilfordii; assembly: GCF_013401445.1. Lineage (NCBI taxonomy): Eukaryota > Viridiplantae > Streptophyta > Magnoliopsida > Celastrales > Celastraceae > Tripterygium > Tripterygium wilfordii. Next base: position 825,970 of record NC_052248.1, on the reverse strand, counting down.
TCCCCTTTACTGGTGGTAACTGTGCAACAAAGGCATTCCAAGGAGGATAACCAACACCACTGCCACGGACACGACCATCCAAGCGTAGTGACAAATACCTGCAACCCGAAAACCAGATAAGCATAATATCTTGACAATAGCAATCATGCTGTAGTTTTTTCCCAAACATAACCGAAGAAGCGAACTGATATTCTTTTTCGGGTGGGCTTATAAAAGCTTTAAGTAACTCATTTCTCCAATTGTGGAGTATTTCATTAAGACCCAAAAAATAAAGAAGAGACAATATGAAGAAGAAGAAAAAAGACAAATTTGTAGGAGGGATCAGGATTTTATGGTTTAGGGGTGGACTAAGAAAGAGATAGGAGAGATGGAAGAACACGTACACGGAGGACTCAGGGGAGACGCCAGCCAATTTCTTTTGCTCATCTAGCCATCTGTCGTATAAAAATTGCATAATGTTAAGACAAATAGAGAGAATAGAACAGATGGATACAACTTGAAATTTCAGATTAGAGATTCTTACTCAGACCACTCATTAACATACACAGGAACGAGCTGCCAGAGTCGCTTCCTTTTGGAAGTAGTCTCTTTCATTTCCTCATTCTCATCAAACTCAAACCTAGGTAAATTTCCATCCATAGCTAAGGGCACAACAAGCACCCCTCTGTCCAAAAGGTTCTGCGTGAATGGCTCACTACGTTTAAAAGACTCCAAAATGTGGGATGCAGGGCCAGCACAAATTACAAGACGAGCTAACCCTCTTAAGGAGCTGACAGATATAATCTTCTTTTCATTCACACGAAGCTTGAGATTTGAAAGGCTTTCTTCCCTCGAAAGCCTAGCTAGTTGGGCATTCTTAGCATTGTTTTCTCTAGAATACAGGAATGCAAATATAGATACTGCTCCAATGTCTATGCCAAGTCCTTTCAATATGTCAGGTACTTCAGATGCTCTTAACGAATTTGATAGTGCACCAATTAGTTGTGTTGTAGCTATTAATCCACCCAATGCACCACTCGCAACAAAAGCAAGATAAAAGAACATCCGAACAGTTCGAAATGGAGAGAGGACTTCACTCCTTATTTTGGCTGTAGAACTGAAGAACAAATAAAGGAATGATTACAAGCCTCACTGATAAAAAGAACCTGATAACAGAAGCAGTAAGTTAAAGAAAACCGTCAAAGAGGGAGATGAAATGAAAACAAACCCCATTTATAATATCTCTATCTACATTTTAATCAATGGTACTTCCTAGGATAAAAACAAAGAAATTGCACACCTGTGTGTCTTTACATGTAAAGAATAAACAAAGACAAAGTAAATTGAAGCCATCATTTTATGGCCAAATACCATGTGAGAATACTTGGATATATATGCTTTGAAAGATGAAGCAACACCATTGGACCTATTATTTACTGAGGAATGAAGTAAACTACTAAGAAATGGTGTAAATTCAGGCTAATGGCAACTCACTTTCCTCCATTTCATTCACTAGGTACTTATACTAAGTTCTCAAATTAATAAGCACCAACAAAACCTTCTCTCTCCAATTAAAATCCAGAATTTCTAGTTCTCCATTCCTCGTCTATTTATAAATTCTCTGAACTGGGTGAACATATCATAATCAAATTCTTTTTACATATTCTTGGATGTAAAAATAAACTCAAATTTGGTATTTGAAAACAACAACATTAAATGCACTATACCAAGAGACAACACCTAACAAAAATTGGATATAATTCCAAACCCACGAAATTCAATCTCTAAAATGGCATTTCAATGGCATTTTCCTTTAATCACCCAATAAACTACGACAAAGACTAGAGAACCCACCTGATTTCTGTAGAAGAACTGGGTCTGTTCGCCGAAGAAGATATGACGCTAAGAGACGACCGCTTTCTGCATCGTATTGAGCGTATGTGGATTGCTTCGTTAACACAAGAGACGAATAACAAACTCTCTCTATCATTCATAAAATGACCACGTAAATCCAACGTTTTATCCTTCTTGTCTCTGTGATTGTACAAACTACAGGGTCCAATGACACTGTAGTACGCATGCGCCACAAGAGAAGCCATGAAAATGCTTCTCCAAGAACCAGAAATGTAAAAGCTGAATTCGTCAGTACAACCAACGCGGTTGGATGATCATTACTGCGCCACGCCTGCTCCTATGATCCATGCGGGCCATTATTTCTGGCCCATAACTCATCTGTAGTGGCCAGTGGGCCAGACCTCTTTGTTTAAAGCCCATCGGCCCGATTACACAGGCGTAGAAGATATTTGTAGGTGTTGTGAAAATGGACCTCGAGGAGAGCCCATACTAATGGACCAAACAACTAGGTTTATACGGTGTTGGATGAGAGTCCACTATCTCAAAAGCACTAGGTTCTCCACCATAATCTCCTTCAAATGTCAATGGCTCCTGAGACTCGGTTCATCCCAACACTATAGCCGTTTATGGGTCCATCCTTTTTTTGAATTCGTTCGCGGTGGCCTGGCCGTGAATTAAGACGGATGGGCCTGCCCACCAAAACAGCGGGCCACGTTGTGGGTCGTGCTGAGGCGGGCCAGGCTCGCCCACATTACATCTCTATTCACAACTAACGTCATTTTATTCAAAGACACCTTCCCCGATCATGACCAAATGTAAGCATACGATAAACCCAAAAGAGAAATGATCATTCAAAGCTTGAAGCACCGAAGATCATGTGTGATGCCCAGGAAGCCTTATTTCCATTACATCCCAATAGATAACATTTCCAGGTAGGAGTAACAATCACTAATTCAATAAATTTGAAAACCATGGAAGAAGTGAAGCTACCAGGAGCTAAATTTAGTATCAATTTCTAGACACAGTGATATGGGCTCTAAAACTCAAGGGAGTGAATAGCTCTCTTCGCATTCTTTCAAGCTATTGGACAGAACTGCTGTCTGATTGATTGAACTGGGAAGTTACAGTCGGTTGCAGGCATGGATGAAAATATCAAGCAAATCCCAGTAATCAGGGAAACAATCCCTGATCATGAGGAAATGCACATGCTTTGTGCATATCGCATATGTAACAACTAACAAGCACATGCTTTGCGTCATAAACGCCAGCGGCAGCAAGCCATGCAATGTCTACGTTTGTTCATGTGATCATCCTGCAAAAAATCCTATATATAAATGCCTAAACAGATTATTGTTCATAGATAAGACTAAAAATGGAGGTTAAAATCATCTCTAAAGAGGCCATCAAACCTTCTTCTCCAACACCTTCTCGGCTTCTCACCTCAGAACACACAAGCTCTCTCTTCTGGATCAATTTGCTTATCATCTCTATATCCCTATCGTTCTTTTCTACTCCAACCCGAGCCAAGATTCTTGCGATAGATCGAATGCCTTGAAGAAATACCTCTCAGAGTTACACACTTCTACATGTTTGCAGGTAGAGCCAAAGACATTTACTCTGTCGACTGCAACGACGAGGGTGCTGATTTCATCGTAACCAACATAACAATCCCAATGTTGGAGTTTCAAAACCATTCTCAAAACTGTGATTTGATGTAACAATTACTTCCATTTGGTCCGTTGGTAGCTCCAACCGACGCACCCTCCAAGCCCCTTCTCAGTATCCAAGTCAATTGCTTCAAATGTGGTGGAATGGCAATTGGGGTGTGCATTTGGCACCCTCTCGTCGATGCATCATCAACTGCTATCTTTCTTAACAAATGGGCTCAGATGACTTGTGAAGAAACAACTTCTATCGATCAAGTAACGACCTTTGATTGTACTTCTCTGTTTCCCCCGCAGGATTTCTGGGGTATGTCGAATTACTTTGCACATTCCATGGAAAAAAAGTTCACAGAACATGGTGACTAAAAGGTTCATGTTTCATGACACCAAAATAGCAGCTCTGAGAGCGAGAGTGAAACAATCAGGGACATACATTGAAGAACCAACATGCTACGAGGCAGTCACGTCACTTCTTTGGGGCGCTTTCATACACGCATTAGGAAATGCAGATGATTTCCGGAGGAGGATGAATCCACCATTAAAACCAATTTGTACTGGAAACAATGCTAATACAACAATGTCGCTCTGGCCGGCTAAGACCAAAGTTGACTACAATTGTTTAGCAGGAAGAATCAGAGAAGCGGTAAGGAAGGTAGACCAGAATCACACGGAAGTTTTGGGTGCTACTACTCTGAGAGCTGAAGAGATGTCACAGAGTCTTGCGGGTGTGATGTCATTTTTTTGTAGCAGTTGGCTGTATCCGTTTTATGAATCTGATTTTGGGTGGGGAAAGCCTGTTTGGATCGCTGTTGTTCCACTATTCAACAATAGCATTATTCTACTTAACACCAGTGATGGTGAAGGAGTTGAAGCTTGGGTGGCATTATGCAAGGAAGACATGTCCATGTTTGAAGAGAATCATGACATCCTTGCGTTTGCTTCGCAGATCTAGCAGCCAAACTGACTTGCACAGTTGCACCAAATATGGTCGCATGGCGTTGAATTTCTGTTTGTTGCATTATCATCCACTACCTTCTAATTTCCTAGATATCCCCGTGTTGACTATCATTTTCTTTCAAGAACAGTTGAAATCCATTTCCATTTTCCACCTGTAATTTAGCAATCATTCGAGGTTTTTTGTTGCTAGTGGAAACCTGCAAAAATTAACTTCTGATGATAACAACCGCTAAAGATTATCACTTTTCCATTAAAGCTTAAAATTTCAATAAATAAGGATATTCCAAAAAAACAAACAATCCGAACATTCTTTCAATCTAAAATAAAGTACCTTTCGCACTTCGTGATCGTGAGCCTCCTTTTCACAGAAGAAATTTGATTTGACGAATTCGTAGGCTTTTTAATTCACACTGTTATATTTCTGTCAATTGCCACATTAACCATCATTCTCCAGCACTGAATAATCCAACACCATAAAGTGCAACCAACGAATCAGTCTCAAACCATTGCGCTAATTCTGCTCTGTTGAGCCACTCTGTTCTTAATTTGATCCTCTGCTGTTCTCTGCCTCTTGCAGCCCTCAAGAAAACTACGCCATACAAGAGCATTCGGTGGAAAAGGCATGTTGCCAATTATTTGCTCAGCCTCCTTAAGATGTCCACACCTAGCCAGTAAATTCACCAAACAGTTGTAATGATCCATCTCTGGTTCAATCTCATAAATTCTTCGCATTTGCCCAAAAAGTTCCATCCCCTCCCTCACCAGACCCCCATGTCTGCATGCTGTAAGAACTGCAAGGAATGCAACCTTGTCAGGCCTAAGACCTAGAAACTCCATCTTTCTGAACTTTCCCAATGCATCATGAGCATAACCATTAATTCCTAGGGCCGAAATTAAAGCTGTCCAAGTAACAAGGTTTCTATTGATCGTTTGATCGAATACATCTACAGAACTTTCAACACTCCCACATTTCCCATACATGTCTATCATCACATTGCACAAAAATGTATCGCAACGGTTGAAATCAAACTTTAGGATGAGACCATGAATAGAGCGTCCCAAAGCGAGGTCACAAAGTTTACTGCACGCACTTAAAAGGCTAACAAATGTGTAATTGTCAGGACGGATCTCAACCATGTGCATGTGTTTAAAAAGTTCAAAAACTTCAGAATAATCACCATTGCGAGCACAGGCTGCAATCACAATATTCCATGATATGACATCAGGTTCTTCAAGCACAGAAAGCAACTTTACCACTTCATGGTACTGACCAATTTTGTTGTAGATGCTCGCAATATTATTAGAGGGAACAACACCAAGTGATGTTCCAGAACTTGTAATGAAGATCAAGGCATCAGATATGCAACCATTTTTAGCATACATGGTAATAAGAGAGCTTGACACATACTCATTATTCTGGTAGCCCAGCCTTATTATCATACAATGCAGTTGTTGTAGCTCTGACATAGACGATGATCTAAGGACTGCGGAAAATGAAAACTCACTTGGTCGATACCCCAATCGAAGCATTTCTAGAAGCAAGGACATAGAGGTAGAAGAACCTTTATTCGCATATCCCAAAATCAACGCGTTCCAACAAATCACGTTTTTGTCATAGATGCTGAAAAAACATTGATGTGCCTCTTCTAGTTTGTCAGACTTGGCATAAAAGTCGATCAATGCACTACCCACAAAAGCATCAGAATCTAAGGCTTGCTTGATAATCTTAGTATGAATAAACTCTCCATAGATTGGGGTCTGCAAACTGGTACAAGAGACAACAATATTGGCAAATGTCGTTTGGTTTGGTAAGATTCCACCTTCAGACATCGTCAAAAAGAGATCTAATGCTAACAAAGCTCTGTCATCTTTCGTTAGTGCACCAATGACTGTATTATATGTCACAACATCCTTAACAGGTAACTCCTCAAACAGGCTCACCACCAGCGACATGCCCGCACATTTTGAATACATATTGATTAGAGAATTCCCAACCGAAACTTCAAAATCAAAGCCATTTTTAATCACTAAACTGTGTAATTGTTCTCCTAATTCCAAATCACGTTCACAATCCAAACCAGTCAACGCAGCCACGAAAGAACTTCCAGACAACGAGGCCTGCATCCTTAGAAGGTCTCTAAACAAAATCGTACAATCTTCAACAAGACCATGATGTCCGAACAATGACAACATTGAATTCCATGTCACCAAGCTCTTATTTGGCATATCTTCAAAAACCCGAGCTACCTCACCAAAAGCTTTACGCCTCCCATAAACACCCAGCAAAGCAGTCCCCACAAAAGCCTCTAAAACAAATGTCCCATTCTTCGACGCCAACGCCTGCAATTGAACTCCACGACAATAATCCAAGGAAGGACATGACAAAATACTGCCCAACGTGAACTGATTTGGGCTAAGCCCGACCCACATCATCTCAGTAAATAATCTCCAAGCTTCTTCGACATCTCCACATCTACTATATGCACCAATGATGGTATTATACGACACAACATTTCGTTGAGGCATTCTATCGAACACTTTGTGAGCCATATACAATTCATCAAGTGATGCGTACTGAGAAATAACATTGTTGGTGAGATAGAATGGTTGGAATACATTTTGACCCAGTTTGATGATAAAGGCATGGAGGGTTTTTGTGGTGTTAAGGGACCGAACGGCGGAGCATCCACGGAGTACGTGATTGAACAAATTCCCGTCCAAGATCATGCGAACTGCTTAGTGAGAACTGATAAGTTTCATGCCTGGCGATTCATAGAATCATAGTTACCCAATAAAGATGAACTAATTGGACCTCGCTATAATTGGGCCGGACCGGACTTAATTAACATAACAGATTGGGCTTTTAGATACCACAACTTTATTGGTGGGCCTGGCTTTCTTTAACTGGTCTAATACTAAACTAGTAAACTGGATTCATAATATGGGCCTGATGTACGGGGCTGGTCCAAATCCATTCCAAATAAACGTCTTGAAGAAGTCAAATATGTACAATACTTCGGGCGCGGGACGGTTGGAGCCAAAACAATGTAAAACAGCGAGAGAATTAAAGCTCTTTCGCAGCTTTCATTGATCCACCTCAGTATAATTAAGAGGGCCTTGATACAATGAATTTGACTATAGAAATATCAAAAAGACTATCCCACATCAAATCTACATAAATCAACCAAATGATATATAAATATAAGAACCAACAATGACGATTGCCAATAAATAACAAACTTGTACTAGCTCATTGCCGAGCAAACAATATATTTAATGTATTTAGACTTGCTTTCTAGCAAGAAATTGTCCACAAAAGGTTTACCAATCAAAAATAACTTAAATCAAATGAAAAATGTATTTATTTTGATTTTGTATGGTATTGATAAGCAGTCAGGCTCGAACAATCTAATACAAAAATAAAAATAAAATTATTATCTGTAAATTTATCTAAAACCCATCCTCAATGACTTGGAGTCTGAGCAGATTACTCGCACAAACTCAACCTCTTCATCAGGTGATTTTCTCTTCCTGGGATTTGAAGTACAAACCGAAACCGATAGATTTGAAGGTGCCAGAGCATCCCTTCTTACCTCCCAAGCAACAGAATTTGTGAAGAGATTTGTAATATCTGCAAGAGGCTTCCTAGTAGTGAACTTTCTCCTTGAAGAAAATTTGCTGGAGTTCTTGAAAGATTCGAGAGATTGAATGTCCGGCCTCTCAATGGATACTGGTCCGGGAAAGAATGGAGGGATGTTCTCCTTGTTGTTATGGTCAGAAAGAGCAACCACACTTACACCCTCCATCTCTCAATTGAAAACCCAGAAGGAAAAAAGAGAGATTGATTGTGTGAGTGGTGCAATGGTGGAGGAGATGGAGAATTGAGAGACGGTATATGTAGTGGTGGGTTTTGAGTTTGGAGGGATTATAGAAAATTTCAAGATGGGTTTTTCTTTTTTTACTTATTTAGGATTTATTCTTGAAATTTAAATTTTGGGTTTTGTTCATGTTTTGGAGAAGGAGGGAGTTGAAAATTTTCACAGCTGGGATTTTGTAGATTCAATAGTCAAATATGTCATGTGAGGTAGAGATGACATTTTGAAATTTTGAGGTGGCAACGTAAGAGAAATGCTTTGGTTTCGCGGTTCTTTGATGTTCGCGCGGAACAAATCAAAAACTGCCACGCGCGCGCTGTTGTAGAGGAGCCAAAAGAAGACTTGGGATAGCACCGCCACAGGATTTTTGGGCCAAAAGCCCCTAAACAGTTGATCGATTATTTTTGGGCCAGAAAGCCAATGGGCTTGTGTACCTTCGTCGGAGTCAGACATTCTACGATTTGCTGATGGGCTCCGCCAACATATTTTGCATGGGCCTGTTCCCCATACAGTTTCCTATGAAGCCCATGGGCTTTGCTGAAGGTTATCACTTATCAGACTTCTAATCTAAGTTTTAAGACATGATTCACTGATGGGCTCCGTCTACATATTTCTCATGGGCCTGTTCCAATACATTGTCCTCTTCTGACTTCCGCAAAGGATTTGGCCCAAAAAAAGAGAACTTTTCAGCGTCAACGTATACAATATCTCCGGCTAACTATACCCCAATTTTGTTCAACTTAACTTTGACCCTTTCTGTTTTTTTAGATATAGGATCATCACACCTTATCCCAAACCTTCAACGAGAGATTTACGAGCATGAAGGGAGACTTGCAAGCACACCTTTCCTATCCTACACAATTGCTAAACACGTCATCCATGCCCTCTCCCAATGGTGAGTTTTTAGGGTCTATTTATTTTTGAATATGTGTGGGTTTGCATCAACTTAGGATGATAAGATTCTTCAGTTACTAAAGTTGAATTAGTTTACGAGTTTCTCAATTGCATCATTAGAGGTTGACGAATAAGTTCGAGTAGATGCAAAAGATAACCACCATGAAGATGTGGAATGCATATATACTAGGGTGTAGTTTGAAAATAGTGGAGTCCAAATAAAACTCACCTTACATGGTCAACATGGAAGGCCCACTAACCGAGCCCTCTGCATTACAATATCTCCAGGCCGGCCCACGCATTGGTATGCAATGCAACTATGCATTGAAGGATCACCAGACTCCGATGGAGGAGCTCAATATTTGACTTAACTGATACGTCTAGGAGAAGGTTGAAGAAACGTAAATGAGGTTCATTACCTTGGCTTACAGCTATCAAGTCTTCAGTAAGTAATCATAAAACCAACCAATATTTGGACAGTGTGTCTCTTTCAGATAAAAATTATATGGTCTTCTTTACGCTGCAGCTGCCACAGCAGGACCACACCGGAACACCTAATGTTTCATACTTTCATGATACCGATATCAAGCTCTGGAACCGAAAATACAGAACGCAGAGTTATAGAAATGGACAAGAGATTGATACTTGATAGTGGAAAATATTTCATTGGAGCGAACAGAGGTTGAAAATATTACATTGATTGATTGATTCTAGATGCCTAAACCTATCATCTCAACAAAAAGCCTTGTGCTTTTTGTTCAAAAAACTTGACTGACATGCTTGCATAAGAAAATAAAACTAATGTACTTCAATTAACCATGTAAATAAGAACATTATATGAACAATGAACACGGACCAAAACCACGTGTGAGCAATCGGATCAGTACCACTTAAATCTGCACTGTGGTCTGGCCCAATCCCTGTTGTATCAGAAATGTTTCCGTTCTTCACAGTTGAACTGCATAATCAAATTCAACCCAATTCACAGACGTCACAAGATTTATGTTAAACCAAAGCAGTCCGCAGAATTTCTTCTACCTTTCAAAACAATAAAACAAATATGCTATAAAATGTTTCAAACGGCCACTCTTTATCTAATTTTCTTAACATTTTTCCCTATCGACAATTGAAATTTTTAAAAAATTAAGCGTTGGTACTCTGCTTTCGATAACTTTCACTATCACCAAAGTCCAAACCATGAGTTACAACTTCAAACGGCCACTTTTTATCTAATTTTTCTTAACATTTTCCCCAACGACAATTGAAAAGGGCGGTAGTTGATTTCATAACTTTGACTGTCACAAAACCATGAGTTACAATTTACAATCAATTCTATGCAGGCACTCCAGTAAGTTTACAAACACCAACAAAACATTTCAGAATAGGTGACCAGAATAGTTATCAATGCAAGTTGAGGAAAAGAATAAACTATTGTCATTGATCAATCATCCTCATCAAAGCCTTTTCCCAAAATAGATTGGGATTGGCCACATAAATCAATATGAGAAATTAGTTGAAATTTTAATACACGAATTTTTTTCCACAATTTGCTCCTGTAGAGCCATACTTCAATAAGTGCCATAGAGCATAGAATCCATATCATTAACAAAACTATAGAGTTCAAGCTTAAATGGAGCTTATTAAACATTTGAACCTGATGAAGAAAACTACCAGACCTTTCTTACTCTCAGACTGCAAAAAATTATTGTTTTTGTGGTTTGAACTTTGAACTCGTGTTCTCTCGGTTGTGATAGGAAAAAAAAACACTTTACCACAGTACCAAAGGTATATCACTGTGCTAGCGATTATCCATAACTTAGCGAGGTAGCTGTGGTACCATAGCCACGGTATATTACACAACCACAATAGGATGAGTGGAACACTATACATTGAGAGTTGTGTACATTCCTCATCTGAGGGTTGGAACTTGGAAGTCTCATAGCTATGACTAGGGTACAGGACGGGGAAATTCGGCGATTCGTTCAGTGTTAGCAAATCTTAAATAAATTTTTAGTCATTGGAGCTTCCCACAAGAGATGGACTCAACCCATGAGATTCAACAAGGAGATTTTTTGCTTTGGTCCATCTCACGTGAGTGGCTCAACCCGACTAAAAATTACAACTACCTGAATACACATTCCTAATACTTAACCGACCTAGCTTTTCATTTATTATTAGAATCTTCTATCTAGCAATTCCATTTAGTTAAGCCCCAAACACGAGAGTGGATGAAGAAATTTACTTGTTAAACTAGAGTATTAAAGAGAACATGAAAGGGATAGTTAAACTAGAGTTCAATCAACATGAATACAGTACTTATCCTATCAACAACACAAATGCCACCACAAACTACCACAGACAGAGTCTTGATTGCAAGAGATCTGAGCTTCCAAAAAGAGTCTTAAATGCAAGAATCAAACTTCAATTATTAACAAGAAAGTATTTAACAGATATTACCTGGATGGGAATCTGCAATTACCATAACCTGAAAATTAGAATCAAAATACAATTAGCCAATACTTCGAACCAAACAATTGAACAATTAGCCTTCAAAGTTGCAGATCCGCGAAAATTCAAAGAAACCCAAATCGCAATTCACAGAAAGATACAGAACACGCAGATTCAATATTGAAAATAGTGGAAACAAGACTCACTAGGGTTGAGAGAGGTGAGAGCAGCAGTATTACTAAAGTCACAAGCATCATCCGTCCTGCCATTCTTTGCGTAGTAATCATTGAAAGCAAAAGACGCAGTCTTGGGCAAGTCTTTTGGGTCGTAGCACGGCCCTCCCTGCTGAATAGGCCCGCAGTCGGCTCCGCCCTGCCCACAGGCCCAGTCCAGTGACTGCTGTATCGCCTGGTCCTCTGCGTTGTTCTTGGCCACACACCACAGCTCCAACGCCGCAACGCCGCCGTTGTCAGCCCCCAACGACACATGCAGTCCCGAAAAGAACACCCAGAAGAGAAAGACAGAGAAATTGACAGACATTTCTAGAAATAGATAGAAAAGGTCGGTGTTGTGTTGGAGAGGGAAAGTGAGGGTTTTGTAAATGCGGAATTGTGACCGTTGGAAGGGAGATCTTGATTCTTATCAGGAAGTGAAGAGAGGTTTCAGTTTCGGATCTGTTAGAGAATGAGGCTTATTAGAGACATAGTGTGGAAGTGAACAAAACAACCGTGACCTTAGGTGCAGGGCAGAAATTTATGTCAGAGTCGGCAACAGTTAAAGCAGCGATCTGAGAGTATCGTCCCGAATTTTTTTGAAATTATTTATTAATTATATTTTAAAAATATAAAAAATAACACTTAAAAATAAAATTTTATATAATAGTGGTAACTAATAATTAAAAGTAAATCAGGAATGATATGTTACCCACATACCAAACGAGAGAAAAACAAAAGAGGCAAAAGAGAAAATGGAAAGTTGGGCTGAGATGGGAAGCATACCACTGTGGGCAAAGGCTTAGATCGAGGGTGGACAAAAATGTTCTCAGAGTCCGGAAAAATTTCTACGGTCAATTTTTTTTTTTGTTCTGTACGCCCCTGCTTAGACGAGATGGTCAACTTAATCACAATAACTCTTAGCGCAAGCACTGAAGATCGTAAGTTAAGGTTATATGAGTGTTTTCATTATGCGACAAGGGAAGTACGTGTGGTGTCGTTGTGTGTATAAGTAATGCTTCATTTAATCTCATGGGGATTGGGTGAGTTGATACTTTAAATCTCATGTAAACCCATAAATTATAGATTCGAAACCTTTCATACATATTTTTGGATTGTCGTGTAAGGAAATTTTCATGGGTGCAATGCATGGTCTGGAGACTTACTTCGCTGGACGAGTGCAAAAAGTCTTGGCTCGGAAAGATTCCCATGATATTAAAATAATAATAAAAAAATGTTTCATTCGTCTTTTTTATCAGTTTACAAGACAGGTCTGGTGTGGAACTGACTTTTGTGTTTTTATCCTTGTCGATTATTTTAGAGTTTGTTGACAAATCAGGTTATCCCATTACTCCATCACACAAATGTCTCATTTATGTACGGATTTGTGATGGTTTATGCAATGGGCAATGACTTACACTAGTTAATTAGTGATAAGAGATTTTTTTGCTATTCACAAGAGTGAAAGTGAAACAATGGTAATGAGTAGTGACTGGTTTGGCTCTCTCTCTCTCTCTTGGAATTAGGGTTTTGATCAAAATCGAAATTGGAAATACCTGGAACTGGATTTGATGAGCTTGAATCGAGAAACCACTTAATTGGTGTATTAATTGATCGTCTTTACTTGCTTAATGGTGGAGCAAAGGAAGGAAGCAATGAGGAACAAAGAGAAGATTGCGCAGGGCATGAGGGAGAAAGGAGTGCGAGGGAGTGATGTGAGCTAGTCATTTTTTTTGTTACATGGGGAAAGTTAGATATCATATGTGATGCTTACATGAGGATCAATGTGTTAAATTAAGGTAGGTGCATTGCTAACGTGTAAAACTTATGTCATATGGGATGTCATGTTAAATAGATTTTTCAATGTCGAAATAATTTGAAGAATGAAAGAGATATCTTTAAATAATTGAAGGACAAAATTAGGAGATAAAAAAAATTTAAGGATGAAAGTGTAATTAAAAATATAATTGAGGGTTCAAATATTATATTTTACGAAAAAGATAATAATCACTAATCAGGAACAAATCCCCTCCTAAATCCACCACTCCCTCTCGTGTCTTACAAGTTTGATCACAGCACTTGCCAAACAACGCTGCAGAATATCAACATGAATCTCTCTCCAGACAACCGGGTGATTCCAGACCCGAATTTTCCCTCTCTAGATCCTAGAATGACTGAAGAGTTATGTATTAACCTGTCATTGCAAGAGAATCAAGATCCCCATTCATCTGAAACCCTAACCCTAGCCCTCGAAGAAGAAGAAATCCTAGATGCCCATATTCTTCCAAACCCAGATATCAAAAACCCTCCACCACCACCACAAGATCCACCGGTGGAAGTGGAAGAGCTAATGCAGGATGACGTAGAAGAAGGTGCCAACTTTTCTCCTCTAGCTACCTACTCTCGCCGCGGAGGAACTGGTGGCGGCCCGAAAAGGAAGAAGATGAACCAGAAGCGACGGGCGGCTCATGGGAAGAAATCGCAAAAGAATCTCGAGATCCTTGTCGAAATTATAAATCCCATACCGTTCGTACCCTGCAAAACCCTAGATTTCTCTTCCCACGAGGAGCTGCTCAAGCGACTTGGGTTGTGGGATTTTGTTCATCTGGAGTTCGACCGCAGTATTCGTTCTGATCTAATTGTCCAATTGATTGCAAATTACAGCCCTTCGTTGCGCTGCAGCTACGTGAATGGGGTAAGGATCATGGTGAATCGTGCAGATTTGGCTCGAGCGTTGAGATTGCCAGTGAGGAAGGAGAAGGCTGGTGCTCTGCCGGAGCATGCACCGATGTCTGATGAGACTGAGGAAGCAATTACTTTCATTGAGGGATTGGTGTCAAATTGGATGCTATTGCACGAGGACATGTGGATGATGCCAACTGAGATGATGAACTGGACTAAGTTGATCAAGGAAGGTCATTTTGAGAAGGTTGATTGGGCCTTGTTGATGTGGTTCATGTTGGAGAAGGAGTTGTTGGCAGCCCCACAATTGGGTGACTGTTACTACGCATCGCACATGCAGTGCTTGATCAAGTGTCAAAGAGAGGCGCTACTGAGGGAAGAAGAGCCTAAAATGGAAATTGATACAAAAGAGGATGAGGATTGTAGCGGGGACTTGAAGGTGGGTGATGATACTCGGAGACCTGAGATAGAAGAGCGGGACATTGAACTTAGTCTTGGTCAAGATAATACATTGAAAGAGGAGGCTTCAAAGGAGCATGTTGTCATAGATGGTATGATGGATGAAAAGGAGAATGATGGCAATGAGGAACCAATGGATATCGAGAAGACTAAAGAGGAGGAATGTGGGCCGTGGGATGTGGACGGGAAGAGCAGCATGGGCACACGGGGGCAGTTTTTGCGGCGGTGTAGTCTTGATGATGTTGGTAACATTGGGGACATGTGTGAGGAGAGGAAAGGAGGAGAAGGTGAGGAAGAGGAAGAGGAAGAGGAAGATGGACATGGAGAGGAAGAGAGAGAGGGGCAAGAGGGAAATGGGGAAGTGCAGGATATGGGTTTTCATTTTTCTCCGGAAGGGGATGCTTTGGAGACTGTAACATCTGCGAATCTCATTGCCACAATGGAAGCTATGCAGTCCGAACCTTTCAGTTCAGGGCTGCAACTTCCTGATGACAGTGGCCCATCAGGGGAGTTCCTTGTGTCTAAGGTTAGTACAAATTTGGTTCCTGGTAGCTCAATGCTTTTTGGCAATGGTAGCAACAAGAGAGTGATTGAGCAAGAGAATGATATGTCTCACCAGTCACTTAATGATAGTAATAAGCGTTTGAGAACTGAGGGACCTTGGGATACGAATTCAGATGATATTGACACTTGTATGGAGCAAGCACTGGAATTGGTTGGAAAAGCTAGGATGATGTACTTAGCAAAGGAGCGAGATTATGACAATACGAGGTTGAATCAACAAATCCTGCTCTCCGAGATGCAGCAGCGAGATAATTCGATTGAATATCTACGGAAGGCTCTGTATGAAGAGCAGCAGAAGAGGCAAGTAGAGGTATACCGGTTGGAACGTGAACTTTATATGATGGGGAATCTTTTAGAGGGCTATAGAAAGGCCTTGAAGGGGACACATAAGGCATTTTCTGAATACAGAGTTCGCTGTCCTATACCTGAGGAACCTCTGTACAAGGATGCTGGGTCAGGTGGTCTTGTTCTGAGCAAATGGGAATTGGAAAAGCTGCGCGTGAAGCAAGAAGAAGAAGAGAGGATGAATAAATTACTGATTGAGAAGAAGATTAAAGACTTTGAAGCTGATTGGAGTGCTAAATTTGATTTACATGAACTGGGGATTGGTTTTCTAGGGAACAGGTTGCAGGAGGTTGAGAAGGAGCTGGTACATGTGAAAGAAACCTTCACAAAACGTAAGCTATCAGAAAGGATGGAATTTGTTGCAAATGAGGGAGGAATTGTATCAGAAATGGTGGAGAGCGTTGCAAATGAGGGAGAAATTGAGTCGGAAATGGTGGAAAGCGTTGCAAATGAGGGAGGAATTGTATCAGAAATGGTGGAAAGTGTTGCAAATGAGGGAGGAATTGTATCAGAAATGGTGGAAAGTGTTACAAATGAGGGAGGAATTGTGTCAGAAATGGTGGAAAGTGTTGCAAATGAGGGAGGAATTGTGTCGGAAATGGTGGAAAGTGGTGCAAACGAGGAAGGAAGTCATGAGTAAGTCTTTGCTCTTCAAGATATGCAAATGATTTAAGATTGAGGAATTTGCATCTCTCTTTAATGTGATCAAAGTATAGCATATGTGTTTATATCTTGAAACCTATTTATATGTGCTAGCCTATCCCATTTGAAAAAATATATATAGTAGCCTATCAATGCTCCTTTTGAAAACTCAACATGCTGTAATTGATGTTAATTTGCTCCCCTCTGCATTTTATAGATTTTGATAAACTATCTGCTTATGCTTCAACCTTCTAATACATGCATTTCATAATTTCATCTTTAGAATGTTTATCATTTTGCTTGTAAATTTGTGGATAACTGCTCAAATTCTCGGCATTCAAGAAAACAGAGTGAAGAAATGTGGAAGAGAAACATCTGTTGTTGTAAATTTCTAAATTAATGCTTTATCTAGGCAAGACTGATTTAAGCAGATGGGATGGGTGCGTTGGCCCTTTTTTGGGCGTGGGGGTACTTGAACTCATGATGCCAAGGTCATGGTAATGTGATTCAACCACTTAGACCAAGTGTTGATCCCCTTTTCATGAACCATTTAGCAGTATAACTATTGGCGATCATTTCTTGCTCATGGTTTGGTTGCTATCATTTCTGGTCTGCTATATGTTTGAAGTTTTAAGACTTGTTTTCTTTGTGCTGTACTTGATTTCCTCTATAATGAAATGAAATAATTGAGCAAGCCTGTGCTATAGGGTTGAGATTTCATTTGTAGCTTGCAAAATGTAAACCTTGGCATATAATTGTTCTTAAGTCATTCTTTCTTACCGTCTCCTTCGGCATTGAGGGGAACATGGGTTAAAATAGTTCATAGATGGGAGATCAGGAACAATTTTTCTACATGTGATTCTGAGGCTTGGTTTGCTGCATTATTTACCTTCATGCGTTTTGGGTTTAAAATTGCATTGTTGTTTTTGATAACCTTAAAGAGGCATGGACAAATTGATCTTATGTTTTTGTCCACTCTATATGGTTATGCCTTCATTTACTCTTCGTTTGGCTAAAACTACACCATGAATCTTTATGGTGGTTTCGTGGTTTGGTCCTTATGGAGTTAAGACACTGAAATCTTTGAAACACTTGTCAAATGTTCCATTTGCTGGAAAAGATGCATGTCACTGTTGCTAGCTCGAGGCAGGGAACAGAACAACTTTCACTTATGAACACATGATATGCATATGCATAATCATCTACAAGATTAGGAAGATTTTGGGTTCGATTCCCATTGAGAGCATACCCTTGTGCCTACGTATTGGACTTTGGTCCAATTTATTTTGCCATGCTATTAAGTGAGAAATTTATGTGTGTGTAGATCTGACAGCCTGAGTATAAGTTAAAATCGAATGTCCAAAAGGAAATTTGTATAGTGTCGTTCTCGATAAAAAAAAAAAAAAAGCATGCTGACACGCTTTGTGTCTAGTATGGAGCTAATATAAAAAGAACAAGTTAAAATCAATTTTCAATCACAAAGGGATATTTACAAATAATATTGGAATATGACAGTGAGATAGTTTACAACAAGAAGCAGCACTGAGAAAGTACAACAGTGGGACATCAAAGTAGCAGACACACTCCCTGACATCAACCACCCCCTTCTTTCATACAATCCAACACAAACCCACTAAAATAATGTTAAAAAGAATCAAACTTCACAATCCCCCATGAATCTGTTAAAGCTAACACAACACCACAAAACAAAACCCTAATTATTTTTTGTTTCTTCTATGGCATCCACTCAGTTGCACATGTTCTTGCTCTGCAATCCAATCATCTAAATCTTGAGTGGTCCACCCTAATTATCATATGCAACACATCACGTGAACAGCTGCAGAGAGTCAGACAGAGCCACACCATTGCCTTCTTTAACATGAATGACTCCTTTCCGATGAATATGTATATTAGTTAAATGCAGTAAAATACTGAGATGGACGCACATGATTCCATATGAATCATGTGTGTTCATCTCAACATTTAAGATAACTGTGATAAAAAAAATACAACGATCTGTAACATTTTCGATTAATTAATAACTTGTTCACTAATTAATAAATAAAAAAAAAATTTAAACTCTGAATACCCAAAACCATAAAACTGAATAATTAAGCTTGCCAATGAAAAAGATCGATGCTTTTCAATGATTTTCATCCTAATTAAAATCAAATTTTGCTTTGAACCCACATCTCTACTTCAACAAATAAATCATATTTATTAGTCAACTTAATTTAGAGAATAATATTATTCATCGGATTGGAGTCAAACTTGGAGAAGCCGTTGATCTTTCTTATCAGTATTATGAGACTTGGACTCAGTTGCTGCTGGGGATAGTCCTCCTCCATTTTCTATCTTCTCGAGGTTCTGTTGGTGGTACACCTGCCTCAGTCTCTCTATTTCCCTCTTCAGTGCTTCTTGATGAGCTGCATTAATAAAATTGACCCTCTAATTAGATTCTCATTTCTCATTGATTTTTGAGATATATCGCTAGCTAATGAGATGAGACGGATTAATTCGACTCGTCTCAACGAGGCACACCTTCCCCAACTAATTTTTGGCCAAAATAGTCGTGGAAATCCAATGTCTCGTGTACGACTCAAACGGATCAAACTTTGTGTTTTTCTTTTTTTAAAATTCTTTTAACAACTTTAATCTCAACCGTCGGTCAAAACCAATGACTGGAAATGAAACCTCCATGAATAAATGCTTGGCAGTGAAGTAGGTTAAGTATCAATTTTTATTGTCAATTTAAAGGAAGAGACTTTAATTTGAAAGTAATTATATATCAATGTGAAGACAATAAAAAATATTACTTTAAAAAGTAAACAAACATGTCACTCTTAAAATCCTACAAAACTGATGGATCGGAGAGAAACATGCAATATATATTATTTTTAAGAAAAATAAATAAATAAATAAATGTGGGAATGTATAGATAATTGAAAAATGAATTACCATCTTTGAAGATCTTATCTTGAGCCAAGGCAGCAATTCTTTGCTTAAGAGCACTATTATCAACATTCAGAAGCAAGCGTTGATGATCCAAAAATGCGACTCTTGGTGACAACACAGAAACTTCAGCCTTCAATTAATATTTACACAACAAAATCAAAATCGAAATCAAAATCAAAATCAAAACAATGCAATAATTAGGACAACATATATATATTAGTCTCTAAACACACATGAATTAAGCAAAAATCTTCATTACATACTTGTAATGATGTTACACTTCGTTCAAGTTCTGATATATATTGTAGCTTCCTCACCCTTGATCTTTGCGCAGACTGTCTATTTGCCAAGATTCTAATACAAAATTAAGCAAAAGAAAAACATAATTATCAAATTAATATGACTCATGTTTCATATATGTAATGTAATTAACAAGAAATATATAATATTCAGTACATGCAATATATATACACCCACCCACACACATATATATATTAATCGAGAATCACTTCACACAAGTTTGTCATTTAGACATACAATATGAATCTAAACTCAAGAATTTGCCCTTTATACATCCAACATAGGTTCCCATCTGAATACAGGGTAAGTTGGACAAAAGCCGAAAGTATTGTCACAATGGTATTACTATTAGTGTGAATCGAATTCAAGTATAAGATTTGACTCCAGAAAAATTCACAACTAGTTAGGCTATCACCTAAGTGATTTATATATATATATATATATATATATATATATATATATATAATATGTTTATGTAAGCATATGCATGGTTACCTCTTGACTCTTTTAGGGTCGATAATTCGATCATTTGAAGCTGTTGGTGTCTCCAGTGTCTCGGACTCCTCTTGGCTCTGCACCTCATCGGATTCGTTAATCCTTATTTGGTGCTTTTGATCGGACGTTGTAGTTTCCTTCTCATCATTAATACTATTCATATCGGACGGTGAGGACGGGTTCGACGAAGACACAGTGTGGGCCACAGCACCGGACAAATCATCGTTGAACATTGACATGAATTGCTCATCATCAAATTTATCAAACTCATGATGACCGTTGTGATTATTAGAATTCCCCGGAGGATGATTTGGTGCGCCGCCGCGGCGACATTCGTCGAGCATTGGAGCCTCAAGGAAGGCAATGGAGTCGCTGGCGGATCGCCGGTGGGACCCGCGTCTCGCCGACGAGAAGTCGAGGAATTCGTCCACCCATGAAGGGTTTTGCGCGGCGGCGGCGGCGGCGGATGGATTATTGGGTGGTAATGCACCCATTGAAGGCATTCTTTGGTGAGAAAAATCAGGCCAATTTGGGATTTTGGGAGGTAATTGTGCCATAATCTATATAACCAGAGAAACCCAACTCAAAAATTATAACAAAAAAAAGGTTTTAATTATGCACACAACACAAAAGGTGGAGACTTGGGAAGAATGAATGAGAAGAATAAACAAACAACAAGAACAACTAAACCAAACCCAAATGACACAATCCCCTTCTTATATATATATATATATTGAGAGAACAAGAACATAATCATGATCATGAGGAGAGCATCAAAGTGGGCTTTGAGAATCCCAATCAAATCACTTTAGAGTAATGTGGTGCAGTGGGGGGTCACATGGGGGGAGATTGAGATTGGACAGCTATGAAACAGCTGGGATATGGGGTTGAGGAGGAGGAGGAGGAGGAGGAGGGTGGGGGGGTCTCTCAACGGTATAACTGGAAAGTTTTTAATAAGTAAGAGCAAGAGGGAATCAGACCACCACGTGCCCTTGTGACCTTCCTTTTAGTGGGGCTACTATATATCTATTATTACCTTATTATAGTCTCATTGTTATTATTAATTATAAAAAACATTCCTCTACATTCATGATTCAACCCCACCCAAATCTCACATCCCCCACAACCGTCTGATCAAAATTGATGACAACCAATCAACCAAAACCTAGAGGGGTCATCCCCATTTGATAGTTTATGGGGGTTATATTATATGAGGCTGTGAAAGAAAAAGGTGGGTTTGCAGGGGGAAGGATCATGTTCATGTCAGGCCATGTGAATGTTTAAGCTTTCTTTGCTTTGTCTCCAAACCATACTCACATGTAGGGCAAGACTAGTTTATATCCTATTTTATCTAGCTAGCTAGCTACCACTGTTTCTTCTCACCTTCCAATATATATTGCATGTGCTATATTATAATTATTCTGTCGTTTTTATTAATACAAGTTTGTGTATATCAGTATATGTTGGAAGCACTTACCATGATTAGAGAGACAGGTTTTGGATTATTATAATCTTTATAGAGTTAGTATGTGTGTGTATATATATACTGGAAAATTATTCATGCATCTTAATGTGAATACATGCAATGAAAGTGGCAAGTGGTGCAGCGTTAATTTGTTCTCTCCTCCTCTCTAGGCGATAACCTAACTTGTTATCTCTATGAACTTAGAAAGTAAACAATCTCATTCAAGGTTGGAAGTTTGATTATAAGTTAGTGTTACTATTTTCAAGTTGTTTGCGTTGGATCTCAACCCAACTAGTCTGTCGAACAATTTACACGTGCCTAACCTGCCCTGAATTTCGACTTAATGGGTTGTCTAAAGACGCGCGATGAGTTGTTATTAGTTTAAAAAAAAAGGGGGTTAATTTGCTCTCCCTGTGTCGCTTTAATTTGCTCTTAGCGATGCATTATCATTAAAACCTTTCCGTGTCCATACATTCTTTAGGAGGCCCGAGGCAATGACAAAATATTCCATGTGGCTGTCACTATATGATGGGCCATATCCGTGATTTCGACTGTTAAGACGGATCCATTCAATGTGGGGCCCATTCTTTTCAAAGCATACGCTAATGGGCTTTTTAGCCCAGCTGAGAGTGGGCCTGCCAAGTGTTTTGGTACTTCGGTTTGTTGGTGTTTTAAGTCTAAACCCATCAAACCGAAGTACCAAACAACCGAGAACTAGCAGGATTTCAGTTCACCAATGTTAAAAGCATGAAACAAATAGACTTGCCTGAATCACTAATCCATCAAATGACCTGATAATTTGAACAACAAGCCACAGAATTCCATTCTCCCAGGCTAGCTATCCTGAGCATGCCAATGTCCCACCACAATTAGGAAATGAACCAGAAAACTTGCCCAAAAAAACTTCTCAACAAATGCCAAGTACTTCAGTAAGTCAGTCAGAACAAACCACAATTCTATTACTTGAGCTAAGTTGTCATACGGTGTAAATGAATAACAAACGTCGCCAAATCAAACATGATGTCACATACAGATTGTTATTTATTGGCATTTTTAGAAGAAAGTTTTCATTCTCTGGCTACAGCACAAGGTTAGACCCAGAAAAACTCACCATGCTGAGACTTGTTGGCTTGATGCTTCTGATTGTGTGGCTCTTGTCGCTTCCTTCAGAAGCATGGTCAGGAATCAGCAGGCCTTCCGCAGATGACCCTGAAAACATACGGGAGAGGTATGAAAACTGGCTAGCAAGGCATGGTCGAACATACAAGGGTGAAGATGAATGGCAATTACGATTCAAAATTTACAAAGCCAATGTTCAGTTCATCGACTACATAAATTCACAAAACTACTCATTCAAGCTCACAGACAACCAATTTGCAGACATGACCAGTGAAGAGTTCAAGTCTATCTACTTGGGTTTTCGGACTAAGCATCATCATTCAACAAAGAAACAGAGTGTTGAGAAAGGTACTGATTTGCCCGCCACTGTTGATTGGAGAAACAATGGCGCTGTCACTCCAATCAAGAATCAAGGCAACTGTGGTATGAACTTTCTACATCTACAATTCCAACAAACATGAACTTTCATTACAAATAATTATCAAGAGTTTACTACTATCATAAGTGTCTAATAAAATTGTGTGCTTATGGTAATAATTCATAGTCACCAAAAGGAGGAAAGACACACTTTGGGACATGGAGATAAATGCATTT
Source organism: Tripterygium wilfordii (assembly GCF_013401445.1). NCBI lineage: Eukaryota > Viridiplantae > Streptophyta > Magnoliopsida > Celastrales > Celastraceae > Tripterygium > Tripterygium wilfordii. Next base: position 802,467 of record NC_052248.1, on the reverse strand, counting down.
AGAAGATGGTCAACTAGCTATCTTAACAAGGCAGTCATTCTCACTTAAGAGTGAAGGCTCCAAGTTATGTTAAGGACAATCACAAGAAGGCAAGGGAAGATAATAGAGGCCAATGCAGGTTATCAAAGCAAAATCAAGTCAAATGATGGATAAACTAGAATGTTCATTCACTGACACCCATACCTAACGGCCTAGTAACTGAGCCAAATTGAATAGAGTTCATTTATATGGTTTGAACATCTTGAATTAAGTTCCTTAATGATATGCCTCTGGCAAAAGTTTCAAGTCAGCATGATCTAAGTGCACTTACCTTTTGATACAGGAAGTTGCTGGGCATTCTCGGCAGTGGCAACAGTCGAAGCTATAACCAAAATTAAGACAGGAAAATTGCTATCTTTGTCGGAGCAAGAGCTTGTAGATTGTGATGCTGTCCAAGGCAACCAAGGCTGTCAAGGAGGATATATGGAGAAAGCATTTGAGTTCATCAAAAGAAATGGAGGGCTTACCACTGAAGATAATTACCCGTACAAAGGAACTAATGATGCCTGCAACCAAATAGAAAATGAAGATCATGCTGCAACAATAACTGGTTACGAAAAGGTGCCTGCAAATGATGAGAAAAGCCTTCAAGCTGCAGTTGCCCAGCAACCTGTCTCTGTTGCAATTGATGCTGCTAGCCCTGAATTTATGTTATATGCAGGAGGTGTCTTCAATGGTCATTGTGGAAATCAGCTCAATCATGGAGTTGCGGCAGTTGGCTATGGGGAGGATAATGGTGAAAAGTACTGGCTTGTAAAGAATTCATGGGGCACAGCCTGGGGTGAATCTGGCTATGTAAGAATGCTGCGTGATTTCAACGATACAAGAGGCATATGTGGCATTGCGATGTTGCCCAGCTATCCTGTTAAGGCTTCAAACATCTCCTTGGTGTTCCAGTTGTAGGACGGCAAGTATCAGGTCACAAAATTCTGTCTTATTTATAAGTGAAATATCTAAATATTTATAGTATAAAATTACAAATGTTTTCTAATATGAGATAAACTTGGAAATACCTGACAACGACACAGGAAAGACTGAAGATTTATGGAATCTGGATCAGAAAACCATTTTCTCTTATAACAACTAAGAAAGCCTCAGACCAAAAAAAAAAAAAAACACAACTAAGAAAGCCTTAAAGACAAATAAGAAAAAGAATTCTAGCATTGAATTTCAAAGATGATAATAGCAAAACCTCCTCCTGGGATGAAAAGCTGATATGTTACATGTGCTACAATCACCAAAAAAAGAAAGAAATATAGATAACGGACTTCACTATTGAAGCTTTGGCAGTCATCACTACGAAAACAAACAATTGGAAGCCGTCAAATTGAAATAAGCCCCATGTACATATCACAATTCAGTACTGCAATACCCATCACACATCCAAGTGTAGCATTACTTGAAAAAAAAAACACATTACCCATCGTAGCTTCAGTGGTTCCTTCCTATGTAACAGATTTTTTATTTCCCAAATCCAAAGAAATGGATGCAGCTAAGACCCTAACTCTGCAAATCTTTCCCTCACTGTACAAGCAAGCTTCCATTCACCACTATTAATAAGCCCCTCCACCACCTTTTGCCTGACCTTGATATATGGTATAAACCCTTTGTCTGTCATCCCCATCACCACCTTTCCTGCCAAAAGATATTCTTTACACTCCAAGCAGCCCTCCAACACAGACTCATGGGTCTCAAAGCCAACCGAGTAACCCTCAGTCTCCAAGAACTCAATCATCTTAACTGCTGTCCATATCTCTCTGTTTGCCCGCAATGCTGCTGCCACTTTAAACACTATCCCCTGCCTTGGTGTCAGTCCCACTTTAACCACCATTTGCTTCAACATCTCTACAGCCTCGGCCGTTTTTCTGGCGACACTCATTGCACCAATTACAGTGCCATAACTCTCCAAATCAGGAACACATCCTGCCCCAGCCATGCCCTTCAAAACATTCACAGCCTCCACCAACTGATCCATAGCACAGAGAGATGATATTAAGTAATTGCAAGTGCCACAATCAGCATGATATCCAATGGACTGCATCTCCAACAGAATATTAGCAACAGACTGAGATTGACGCCGGCGGTCAAGCCAGGCAGAGGAAAGAAGGAGGTGGGTCTGACGAGCAGGAACGCAACCAGAACGAATCATGCGTTGCAGGATGGCGAGAGCAAGAGGGAGAGGATTGGAATTTTGGAGGGTGTAAGAAAGGAGGCAGCCATAGGCAAGCTGGGGCCGTGAACGAGGTCTAATAAGGATGAAAGATTGTAGAATCTCATCAATTACTTGTGTCCTAAGTTGCTGTGAGAAATTGGAGAGGCACGAGAAAGGATTCGGCTTTTCGCCAGACTGTTTTGAAGAAACAAAAAGGTCAGGAATTTGTTGGTATGCTTTAGCTTCCACTGCAGCTCTCACGGTTTCTTGAAGCATTTGTGAAGAAGAGAATGAATGAACGGAAGGGAATCGACTACGGTAATGAAATAAGGATCTGCAAATTTTTGTGGCTCCGATCACCATCTTTTCCGATAGTAAGTACTGGATGGGTACCAAAATCATTAGTTTTTATACATTTTCAAACTAAGAAAGTCACATAGGAATATTGTCGAACAGGTTGTGATCATAGCTTCAAAAATGTAGCGACCCCAAAATCATAGAGAACAAAACGACTTTTAAGCGCGAGCTGTTGAATTTGAAGAAGACGAAGAAGACAAAAGACACAATGAAGATGAAAGTGATGTTCGGGTAGAAGACGAGAGACACAATGAAGATGAAAGTGATGGGTGTTGAAATTGAAAAAGACGAAGAAGACAAGACACACAATGAAGATGAAAGTGATGTTTGGGTGCCCTAACAATTCTAAGCTGGGCTCATTCAGTTGGGCTTATATTATGGCCCAATATTAACTTGTTTTTCTTTGGCCAACTCAGCTTATAGAATGTTTCTTATCTGAGCTTTGGCCCATGGCCAGAACCAATTATTTCCAACGGCTATTTTTATGACCGTTGGAACTCCTCTGTATATATATTACTTTTTACACAGATTGTAGGTTTAACCTGCCATATTCAATGAATACAATCAATTCTTCCTCTTCCCATCTCTTTCTTTTCTAACCTCTCATCTTTTCTCACAAATTTACATGGTATCGGAGCTTTGCAGAAGCTGAATATAGATCAATGGCAGCAGCAGTTAGTGAACTTCAATGGATACATAATCTCTTTAAAGAAATACAGATGGAGATTAACCTACCGATGATCTTACATTGTGACAGTCAATCGGCTATTCATATTGCAAATAACCCTGTATTTCACGAACGGACTAAACACATAGAAATTGACTGCCATTTTACAAGGGAGAAAATTCAACAAGGAATAATTAGTCTTAGATATATAAAATCACAAAAACAGCCAGCAGATGTACTTACTAAAGGTGTTCCTATCATCACGCTCAAGCTTTTGTTAACCAAGCTCAACATGGTCTCTCCCACCACGTCAAGCTTGCGGGGGGTGTTGAATTTGAAGAAGACGAAGAAGACAAAAGACACAATGAAGATGAAAGTGATGTTCGGGTAGAAGACGAGAGACACAATGAAGATGAAAGTGATGGGTGTTGAAATTGAAAAAGACGAAGAAGACAAGAGACACAATGAAGATGAAAGTGATGTTTGGGTGCCCTAACAATTCTAAGCTGGGCTCATTCAGTTGGGCTTATATTATGGCCCAATATTAACTTGTTTTTCTTTGGCCAACTCAGCCTATAGAATGTTTCTTATCTGAGCCTTGGCCCATGGCCAGAACCAATTATTTCCAACGGCTATTTTTATGACCGTTGGAACTCCTCTGTATATATATTACTTTTTACACAGATTGTAGGTTTAACCTGCCATATTCAATGAATACAATCAATTCTTCCTCTTCCCATCTCTTTCTTTTCTAACCTCTCATCTTTTCTCACAAATTTACACGAGCTGCCGAAAAACAAGACAAGATATTTGATCTGAGTCTCCGGTGGCCTTCACTGCTTGCGAAGAAGGTTTCAACTGATGATCTCAGTTTTTTGAATCTTAGGAGTTGTAAGAAGACAATTTAGGCGAAACAAGATTGCTCATGTAGGTGGCGGAAAAGAAGAAAAGGAAGGGAACAAAACGACAGCGTAGTACTAATTACTGATACAAGATAAAGAAAACGAAAATTGCCTTAATTATACTAGGATGTGATAAGAAAGATTTTCGAGGTCGAGTTAACCCCCTTCCCTTGGCTATTTCATATTTGGACACGGCAGGTGTTCGACAAATGGTCTGTGAGAGGGTCAGGGCTGAGGCTGAACGAGGAGCTCCACCAGGCCTTCTTCCTAAACGACTCTGGCAAGGTATGGTGCCCAATTTTAGGTATTAATTTCCGTTTGTGAAAAGAAATTTTATGAAGAAAAAACAGAACAAGCTTGAACCAACTGCTATCTGCTAATAGTGCCATAGGAGTTTGGACTTAGACAATATATTAAGAGATTAGGTTGAAGAATGTTGTCTTAGATCAATGTTAATGGCCCTAAATATTCAGTAAACAAAGAATCTTAATTTGATAAGTGATAACATATGCATATGCAAATTCAGTACAAAATTTTGAAGTAAAGTAATAGAAACCCTACCTCTCCCCAACTCCCATAGAACCAGAAAGCAAAAAAATGTAAATAATTTAAGCAAGTACCCTAAATGGAAGACTAGAGTTAGTTCGAATCCGGTGCAACTAGCTAGGATTGGTCTTCCCATATTGTACCATCCATTGTCTTGGCATTCATTGAACCATAATGACCTGCGACATAGGTACAAATACATGAGCGGGGTACAAATGCGTTAGCGGGAAGATAACGCAAGGTGATATTCGCACACACTCAACTGATCAATGGCTCATCTCGCAAATTGCGATAATGAAAACACCCATGGGACTTAGACTCCCGATGTCCCGCTTGCGCCAAGAATTACCGCGGTCAAGTTCACCATCTCGGCCAATAACCCGTTGTTACTCTAAGCTAAGATGACAAATCACAATCTCTAACTTGACAATATGGGCTAGTTTTATATGTTTTAGGGTGACAACATTCTGTTTTGGATGCATGTTTGGTATATTTATGTATGCATCGCCTTATGAATAGAAATAACTAAGTTGTTTAATGTGTAAATTAATGTGCAAAAACTAAATCTTTACCCGCTGGAAGACAGTATTGCTGATGATGTCCAGTATTGAGTGAATTCTGCTGCTGTTGCTGTTGGTATGGAACAACAATAGGACCAACATCTTTTTGTTGCTTTAATACTTTATCTGGATTCTGAACATACTGTGATTGAAAACCATAGGTGCTCAAATCTACCATCAAGTTATTACTGGTATTGTTGTTACGGCTGAATGAATTACTATTGCCATTCATGATTCCATTCCCCATCCCATTAGTCACATTCCATCCGATGACACTCCCCCGTGGTGTTGTCATCGTTCTATGTAATTGCACTGTCCGGCTCAGCTCCTCACAGAGTTTCTTATACTTCTTCAGTTCCTCACAAACTTTCAGGTACTCTCCTTGAGGACCTAAAGCTGGATCTAGTAGCCTCCAACTAGCTTCCCATGTGAACGATTCTGACGCCTTCTTTCTATCTACTTCCTTGACTCTAGTCATAAGTTTCCCTAAATTGCTAACACCAAAGACTTTGTGAAGAGCTTGGAACTCTTTGCTTTTATCAGCAGGAAAATATGGTGCCAGTATGCACTCTCTTTTGCACCTCTTCCTCTGATGCTTGCACGCAGCACACGCGGGTTGCGCTGCTGCTCTCTCGGCGCCATTGCTTTCGTTCTTGTTGCTGAGCATCATAGCTTCTGGCTATATATATAGATATGAAATCAGAAAATGAGAACAATAGATCTAGAAAATTGATCAATTTTTGCAACTTGTATGTATATAATATCTTGAACGAATAAATCAATGAAAACCCATTAAAGTTTGTGGGAATAAATCAAGCAATAGATAAACCTCATATGTAGTATTGTTTTGACAAGAAGATGTTTTACCAAATTGGATTTTGTCTATGTTGCATGTAAAGATTGGCCACAGTAAAGAAAACAAAAAGGGTTATTTGTGTAGGACTTGATAGGATTTAATTAGGTAGATCATATGAAGAATCATGAATATAAGCAAATACTATTAACTATAGGAGATTTTATGTGATATATGATATATAACAAGGTAACCGATTTAATATTAATATTGCTGATGATGTGGGTATGATTCAAATGAAACATATAATGGTTCAAATCGGACTCAACCAAGAATGTTTGTGCCCAAACAGGACATAACTAGTCTTGGCGTACCTTGTCACACATGCTCCCAAGACTGATTCAAAGCCTGATAAACAATGGCTTGACAACAACGATACTATACACACACACATATATACATATAAAAGTTTGTTTGTCTTCATGCCCACGTGTACAAAACTTCTCTCATGACGAGAGAGTAAGTTGAGTAAAAAATTCAGGCACAACGATGCAATTATCAGGGGCGAACTCTACCACTGAACTAATAGTCCGTCGTGCGGGTCTTCCGTTGAGACCCACAATGCCAAAAGTGAGAGAAACCTTATCCCGCTCTTATATTTTTACGTCCCCCATATCGTCACACGAGAGGGACATGGGGACGTAAAAAGGGGATCCTATCAACTTGTTATCGACTCAAGATAATAAACTGATGAGTTTAGTCATACTTAATCGTCGAGACCAACGCATAGCTATAAGGTATTATTCATAGTGGGAATCAAACTCATAACTTTTTGACTTCATATGATTTGACCTTAAGAAGATTTACCATTAAACTATCACTCATGTAGTTCATAAAATCTTAGCTCGAGCAGGACGTTTAAAACCTATTTATTTGCTACAAAAACACGTCTTATTGTTAGATTCCATTAGTTCATCGTTGTATGTCCAAACAGTCCATGATTATGAGATCAATTTTGATTTATATGCAATCAGTAACAGTGGGTTCCTTGTGATTTATATTGAAGACAAGTCTGTATGTTTAGGTACCAAAATCCGACACAATAAAGTTGCTCTCTATATTCAGACATAAATTGCTTCAACACATTGGTTTGCAAAATTTTTGGAATTTATGAAATTGATGCTCCAACTCATAGTATTGTGAATGATCTTGGCATACACTATTTTTGGCAACTCTTGCAACCAATATTGCTTCCAAGTGTGTTAATATTTTCTGTCACTTATTCTTGAAGCAAATATCAAATTAGCCTCCCTAAGAAGACAAATACCAATATCATAAAACTATGTCAAAAATGCTCTAATTATGACGTGGGTGTATATATATATATATATATATAATCAGTCTTACATACATATGTCATCATAATTAAGGATAATATTTGTTGACTGATTAATTAAGCAATGTGTATTATATATTTTCCCGAGTATTCCATCATTCAATCACTCCCTTGTCCAACACTTAACCAACTAACTAACAACACCAGCAACACCAAACACTTTTCTTTTGTGCTCTCTTTAGACTCTTTGTCCTTCCCCTTAAAGTAACAGAAAGCCATTTTAGCAATCATGGTAAAGAAAGAAAAAGAGTCCATAGCTAAAGTGAAGTTGTTCACCCTTATTAAATGCCCCCTCCTTTCTCATTCAAATTTCAAACCCACATCTCCAAATTACTTGACAAACATCATAGTCTCTTTATCAGTGGAGATTATACAGAGTTTAGTAGTGATTAATGGACTGAATATAAGTTGTTTGTCGAAAGTCCTGAGAGAGGATTTGAGAAAATGAACACTGCTAGGTTCATCAAATGTGTTACCGTTGGCGATGGAGCCGTCGGAAAGACGTGTATGCTGATCTCTTACACCAGTAACACCTTCCCCACCGTAAGTGCTTGAGTTTTTCTCCTCCCAAATTTACTTGAAATTTTCACTTTGTATGTAATGATGCCTTTTTTCCCCCCCCCCCCTGAAAGGATTATGTGCCTACTGTGTTCGACAACTTCAGCGCAAATGTGGTAGTGGATGGCAGCACTGTGAACCTTGGACTTTGGGATACTGCTGGTGGGTTTTGGCTTGATTTATAGTTTGTTTGTGATCAGACATGTGAACTTAGTTATTGTGTGTTTTCAGGGCAGGAGGATTATAACAGGCTGAGGCCACTGAGTTACAGAGGTGCAGATGTGTTCTTGTTGGCCTTCTCTCTTATCAGCAAAGCAAGCTATGAAAACATCTCAAAGAAGGTTAATTAATGGAACCATATAAACTCTGTCAATTTAATTTGTTTGAGATTATGTATGGATTTCGTATTTCGTCAGTAAGAAACTGAACTAGCCAAGAATTATGGCACACAGTGGATTTCTGAGCTAAGGCATTATGCGCCGACCATACCAATTGTGCTTGTGGGAACCAAACTTGGTAAAAGATCAATAAACTTGTGAACAAATTTTGGTTTTTTTTTTCTTTTCCCCTCAAAATTATTTGATGATGTATTGATGTCAAATTCTGCAGATTTGAGGGAAGACAAGCAGTATTTGATCGATCATCCAGGTGCAGCCCCAATTACAACTGCTCAGGCAAGTCAATTAATTAGCTTGAAATTAAACAAAATTCAATGACTTGTAATGCAGTAGTGAAGAGTGTGCAATAACATTGGGCAGGGAGAGGAGCTGAGGAAGATGATTGGTGCTGCTATTTACATTGAGTGCAGCTCCAAAACTCAGCAGGTGTGGCTACTCTCTCTTCATTTCAATTACTGAAGTCATACCTTTGTTTTTTTTTTTTTTGAACGAGGAGGGGCCACAGTCTGCTCGACAATCTATTATTAACAACCTCTTCTCTACCCCTTCTTACCTCGAAAAAGGCATGGACACCTTGCGTCCTTGAACCGATAACCATCTTTTGGTTCTTTTGCAATCCAAGTTATATTAGTAAAATTGGCTTCACTAGGTAGTAGAACTTAATATGTGTGGTGGAATATGTCTGTGTTGGGATTTTGCAGAATGTGAAGGCTGTGTTTGATGCTGCAATCAAGGTTGTTTTGCAGCCTCCTAAGCTAAAGAAGAGGAGAAGGAGGCCAAGGCTATGCTTGTTTCTCTAAGTCAATATTTATCTCTAAGTTCTTGTCTTTGTACAACACTTATGCCTAAACAATCATTTAGTCTATTTTCTTTTTTTACTTTTCACTTGTTGCTTCTCTTCTTATGTATCATGTTATGTAATACATGTCAATGCTTCTGATGCATTATGAATTTCTAAAAACATATTTCATATTTGAATAGTATGGTGTTAATTGAAACTTGTTATTTGCAAATATATCCTGTATTCATGTTCAGTAAAATGGTTGATGACAAATCAAATAATTTTCATGCATGGGTACATTTTTTTTTTTTCCAGACAAGCAACCACTACCTTTGGGTGTAAACTGATAAATCCATCGAGACTGCATACTACTACACAAACTATGCATACCAGACAAGTCTATGAAAAATTCATGCGTGAACTCACAACTCCGGAGATGATTGAACCTTGGTGGAAGAGCATTACTAATATGCACCTTACTACATGGTAACACCATCATTGGCTTTATGCATGGGTGCTTGTTATTAAACTAAGTAGCATATAAAAATCCATATAATTATTAGCAATAATAAAATGCAATTAAATTATCTAAAACTATGCCCTAACCCAACATATTGGCTAGACTGAAATCAATCCAAATTTTTTTTTGAAAAAATAAATGAAATAAATGAAAAACTAAAAAAAGAAGGAAAATAAAAAGAGATGCAACACAAAGTCAAAGTTACCTAATAATAATTAAAAAAAACCTTTATTTTTTGTTTTGAAAAAATTGAATTATAATTCAAGCCAGGGACAGCAAGAGCAGCCAGAGCCACTAAACCCTCGGAAGCTTAAACGGTTAAACCCCATCGCATATGGAGCTTATCGGACCTTAAACCTCCAATTTCACTCACAAATCGCAAGAATTCCAATTGGATAAACAAATGGTGGCTGGTCCGTTGCTTCGCTCCCTCTGGTCCGCCACCACCAGAAAATCCTCGAACTGTAGATTTTTCCCACGCGCCTTCTCTACTGCATCGGCAGCTACCGCCTCAACTGCTCCGAGCAGTTTTCTGGAACCCAGCCGGCTCAGGAACGTGGCAGTCATCGCTCACGTCGACCATGGAAAGACCACGCTCATGGACCGCCTTCTCCGCCAGTGCGGCGCCGACATCCCTCACGAGCGAGCCATGGACTCCATCAGCCTGGAGCGCGAGCGCGGCATCACCATCGCTTCCAAGGTGAAATACTAACTTTCGCCCCGATCCTGAGATAGTTCAAGAATTTGAACCAGAATTCTTGAATCTTAGCCTATTAAGTTTACTCGAGGTGGAACATTTGTTATTTCTTTGTTTTTAATCCAATGATATTTGCTATAATTAATAGCCTTATTGGATCTAGACTTTGAAATGAATTCATTGTATCCTAGCTAGTAAGTTAATGGTCTCATTTGATGCTGATTACCTAGATATATGACAAACGTTACCAATTGTTCGGCGTTTAGGTTGTTTCTTTATTTACTGCTAAACCATTATATTTCACATTGGTGTGCATATGTTATTCTTAATTTTGATGATGTCTTTCTGTTGCTTAAATGAGCAGCATTATGCACTAACTTGATGTATTTCTTGTGAAAATACTGCTGGCAGGTTACTTCAATCTCGTGGAAGGAAAATGAACTAAACATGGTTGATACACCTGGACATGCTGATTTTGGTGGTGAAGTACGTCCTTGCTTGTACCTAAGTATAGTTGAATTTGAGATGCTAAATATTCAAAATAATGAATGGTGATAAGTAGATGATAGCCCCAGTTTTAAAGGGCACCTAAAAGGATTAAAGTTTTTACGAGCATGAAGGCACTGATCTGTTAAACAACTCAATTTTTTTGGCAGATTTCTATTATTTTGAAAGTATGAATCATGATATTTGACCAGTGAATTTTTGTACTTATTGTTGTGCAAATTTGATGGTGTCATGTCCTTTAGTTGTATAAGACAAACAACATTATGCTAAATTTTTATTTTGATAGCTCTGCTATGTTGGACAACGGAAAAAACGTGTCAATTACAAAGATGGTCAACTAAGAATGGGATTGTTTGAAGTTTCCAATTCCAGGGTTAGAAGTGGTTAATGAATAATTGAATATTAATTGCAATTCAAGGAGGAAGGTCAAAGCTTTGCACTCTAAATCAGATAGCAATCTGCCCATGGTTCAATATCTTTCGATTGTGGGAGGTATTCCATTGATGTTTCACAACTTTTTTTTCTCTGGATTATAGGTTGAACGGGTTGTTGGGATGGTTGAAGGGGCGGTTTTAGTTGTGGATGCTGGTGAAGGCCCTCTTGCACAAACAAAATTTGTTCTTGCCAAAGCCCTAAAGTATGGATTGCGCCCTCTTCTTCTTTTGAACAAAGTAGATCGGCCTTCAGGTAAGCCTACAATCTTCGGCATGCTTTTGGCTGCATATTCTACGCACAATGCATAGTAGATGTATCCTGTCTATGGATTGTGCTCTTTAATGGTATATAAGGATGTATCTCTCTCTCGCTTTCTTTCATATTTCCAAATCAGATAACATAAATTTAGTATCCTGTAATGATCACATGGTATTTGTTATTGCTATTGTGTAGTTATAGCTGATATCAACCTAATACTCTTTCTGTAGTTCAGATTGGTTCTCATTTTTGCTTTGCTATATGTTTTCAGTTTCAGAGGAGAGGTGTAATGAAGTTGAGAGCCTAGTCTTTGATCTTTTTGCAAATCTTGGTGCTACAGGTGAATGACATGTAGCAAGCTTGTCAAGTTTCATATAGTAACCACATTAATAGTGGATTTCACCTGCTATATTGGGATGTAATGTTATGTATAATAACTTCCTTGATGTTTTTGTTTTAGAGGAGCAGCTTGATTTTCCAGTTCTCTATGCTTCTGCTAAAGAAGGATGGGCATCTTCCACATTCACAAAGGATCCTCCTGCTGATGCCAAAAATATGTCAATGTTGCTTGATGCTATTATAAGACATGTTCCACCGCCAAAAGCAAGCCTTGATGAACCTTTCCAGATGCTGGTTAGTATTCCATTGAGACTGAGTTGAGATGCTGAAAACCAGTTTCATTACAATCAAAGGATAAGTGACTAATACGCTCTTAAATTCGTATTTTGGGAAAGGAATTGTAAATAAATATATATTTCTGTATGCCATTGGTCTTTTATCCAAGTGTTGCTTGCGATGGGCGGGACTCCTTGGTCCATGCTTTTTAGTGTTCTATGAAAACAAAATTCAATTGATATGGGTATAAATTTTAATTTGATGTGCAAACTATTTCCACTGTCTAACATACTGTCCTGGGATCTTAGTTAAGAATGGGCAAGAATTATGATTTTTGGCCAAGGTATCTTTAAAAGTAGATATATATGATACCCAATTACACGCGCTTTTAATTCTTTATATATTCTACTGCAATTACAATTTTGCAATCTTAGTGCATTAGCCAGATGAGAAATGAATTGGTGAAAGTTTTATGGTTTACTGTGTATGTATTCCTGTTGTTTGTTTTTCTTTTTCTTTGATATATTTACTGTACACTTCTATCGTCTTGCTTCTTCTAATTTACTTTTTCCCTTTTTAGTTGGGAATTTTGGAAAATACTCTTAATATATGCCCTTTCAGGTATCAATGATGGAGCGAGACTTTTATCTGGGGCGAATACTAACTGGACGAGTTGTTTCTGGGATCATACGTGTAGGTGACAAAGTACATGGAATACGTAAAATGGATTCTGGGGTTGAGAAAATCGAAGAAGGAAAGGTTAGTCTACTACTGCTTAATTTTAATTGGAAGTACAGTGTTTCCAGCGTCCACTTGAAATGCTTTTGAAGTTGTTTCGGTATTCAGTTTTTGAGGTTTTTTGCTGTTTTCCAAAGACTACATCCATAGCAGAATTCAATAATCTCAATAGTTTATAATGTTTTCCCTAGTTTGTATCACTGTCTGCAGTTCAACACTTCTGACGTATACTGAAAATTTTAACTGCCTTATCTGTTCAACTATTTAAAAAATACATATGTACATCTTGCATGTCTCCGATCCCGCCCACTATGGGGGCGTTGTTGACCTTTTGACCATTTTTGTGTTGTTGCCATCTTTTCTGCTCCTTTTTAGCAGGTTTAAAATTAATTATCCACAACATCCCGTGTTCTGGATTTCCTTAAGTCTTCTGTAACAGTTCATCATCTCATAAACTCATCTAGCTGTGAGCCTTCTGTTGGCTTACTCTGAAGTTTGTGATTGAGTTTTGCAGGAATTTGCCTTTCTTGTTGAATCGGAAAAGTTATACACTGCCCTAGTGTTAGGCAGTGTTATCACTGAACATGTGGTTCTGAGGCATATTTTCATTGAAGTTGAGCTTCATATGGTTGGCTGATTATTTAGGTGGATTTAACTTATATGTTTGCCGGATTATGTAGGTAGATTTAAGATTGCTCTTTACCAGTACTCAGATGGAAATTTGAACAGCTTGACATCCAACATAAAATAAAAATGTCTTTCAGATGTTATGTTCACGATCGTATACTTTGTCTCATGGATCCCTTGTTGTTCTTCTGTAGCAGTAACGACTCTAATTGACATATGCTGGTGTTACACTAGCACTAGTATAATGACCAATTCTTTGTCTTGTAGGTTGTGAAGTTAATGAAGAAGAAAGGGACGACCATTGTTCTAATAGATAGTGCAGGAGCAGGTGATATAATTTCAATGGCAGGTTTGGCAAATCCATCAATAGGTCATACAGTGGCAAATGCAGAGGTACATAAGTGCTGCTTTATGTAATGTTCAACAGCCGGTCAATTGACTATTTCACCTGATTTTGCATTACTGTTTGGATGTTTTGAAATTCACTGATATGCTTATTCTTCGTTCAAAATTAAGTTACAGTATCATTTTTGGAAAGAAAAATAAGTTACAGGATCATATAGACTACATGTATATGTTTGTGGTGGAACAAAGTGTTGTGTCAAACTGGCATTCATCTTGCTCTTATCTATATGCTATAATTGGATTTTTGATGTTGCTAGAGGCAATAATAAAAGTAAAATTCTTTTTCTGCTTGCAACTCCTTCAATTAGTTGAGTATCGAAATGACTCGACTTATTTAGTAAGCAGCATGTATGATCTACAATACGATGTGTTCTTGATGCTGAAAAATTTAGTATGTCAGCATCACCTTGTTTAGAAGTTTTGACTGTCATTTCTACTTAAAATCAGCTAGTTATTAGTTATTACATTCTGCAGGTGATGACTCCATTGCCCACAGTTGAATTGGACCCTCCAACAATATCCATGACCTTTGGTGTCAATGACTCTCCATTGGCTGGTCGTGATGGTACCCACGTAAGTCTTGAATAAATAGTTACTTAAGTCTTCTTTTATCTCAACTATGGTACTGTCGGTCATATTAGTTCTTATTTGTCATTAGCATAATCTTCTGACATGGAAGTCTAAGCAACTCCAAACTTGTTGTGTATGACATGAACTGCACATTTTTGTTTTCTACGAGCTATAAATTTTCTGACATTCTGATGTTAACATTGAGTTTCATTTCTATTTTACCCATGCTATGTCTTTGTTCCTTCTTTTTTGTTGTTGTTTTTGATGTGGGATACGGAATGGATTAAGATGAGTTTTCTGTCTTTCTATTACTGGGTTGACTCATATAATATTTCTACCACTTTGCGTAAGTTTACATGGTACTGCCTTTATAATTGTAGTTGACTGGTGGAAAAATTGGCGATCGATTAATGGCTGAAGCTGAAACAAACCTAGCCATAAATGTAATTCCGGGTTTGTCCGAGTCTTTTGAGGTTCAGGGGAGAGGAGAGCTTCAACTAGGTTTGTTCCTCTGAACACTGCAGTTACCTTTTCAATTTGCCTTAACTTCATCTATCGTAAAATGAGCATGCTTAAGTTTTTGATGACATAAAAATTGCCATTGTTTGTCTGGTAAAAGCTGCTTCTGTGGAGCATAATTTTGATTTTATATGCTTTACAGGTATCTTAATTGAGAATATGAGGCGTGAAGGATTTGAGCTCTCTGTGTCACCTCCTAAAGTCATGTGAGTTTTTTGAGGATTCTAGATTTATGCTCTGGTTTTGTCAGTTCATGTTTATGTTTGTATGTGCATTTTGGGGCAGGGAATGTAACTGATATCGATTGACAAATCAAGGTCCTTAAATACTGAGACCCTGATGTTCTTCCTTTCTAATTTTTTTTTTTTCTTCTTTTTAATTTTCCCCCTTGCTTTGGTTACTTGTTGACTCATATATGCTGACTATTTGTTTTTTTTTGGTAATTATGCTGACTATTTGTTGGTGGCACTGGTGAATGAAATTGATCCATATGTTGCCAGTTTCCTGTGGTCTGTGGTCAGCCTTTTTATGGAAGTTATTGATTTACACTACCATTACTTCTTTGGAGATTTAGGCCCTTAAGGAAAATAAATAATGAATTGTGGTTTATTGATTGACTACACAAACTGAACAAAGCTGTATATAAAAATAAAAAAAAACTGAAACTGTAGTGAGTCGGCTTTTCCCCCCTTAATTTCATAGTTATGGTGCTAGACTGGTATGGGTTGGTTTTATATTCATTATTATTACAATTATTTTTCGTGAACTTTTAATGTCAACAACTTGAGTAATATTCATGCGGTCCTGCCATATTCAGGTATAAAACTGAGAGGGGTCAGAAGCTGGAGCCAATTGAGGAAGTGACTATTGAGGTGATGATCCTGGAATTTACTTGTATGAATATTTGTTTCGTATATTTGGGGCCTTACATCTTAAAATGTTATGGCAGGTAAACGATGAGCATGTGGGGTTGGTTATGGAAGCTCTATCTCATCGAAGAGCAGAGGTTATGGACATGGGTCCTGTTGCTGGAAATGTTGGCAGGACAAGATTGTCCTTGACATGTCCATCTAGGTAAATGCATATTCTGTCCCATTTTACATATGATTGCCGTTTTTTTATCTCATTTTAATTTACTATTATATTTTTGTCAGTCAATAATTCACTTTTATATAACTATTTTTGTTAATGTGTTACTTATGATAACTAGGTTGGTTTTCGTGCTTTTCCCCCTAAGATGGACCATTTTGTTATGTCCTGTCCTATTATCTTAGTCAAGAAAAGTTAGACAGCTTAGAGGTTTGAATGTGTGTTTGTACACACAAGTTGGGAAATAAATCCTAACCAGCGTTGTTGAAGGCTGACGCCTTATTGACATTTTGTGTTGATTTCAGAAAAAGAAATTTGGAAACTTCTGACTTTAGTTGTTACCACGTTTGCATTCGATCTGTACAGCTCATTCTTCAATGTAAATGTCCAGTTAGAATTGTGTGATTCTTTTACAGACTTCATGGCATCACATGTGTTTTGTGAGTGAGATGTTGGCTGTCTTGAAAAGAGTTATCTTGAGAAAATTTTCTATCCGTTTCTCGTCTTCCTAAAACACTTAAACAGTCATCATTATATGGTGCAATGATTATGGCTATACTTCACTTGACATGGCTGAATATTTATATTCTCATGTCACAATGAAAAGTCATATTGAGAGTCTCTTGTCCAGCCGGAACTGACTTCATCCTGGGCTGACAAGGATCATGCTTTATTTGAGGTGACTGGAGAATTCTATTTTATTCAATATGATGCGAATGTCTGGTTTCAGATGTTAATTGTCTGCATACCAGTGCTATAATATTGTACTTCCTCCGTCCCATTTTAATTGTCCTCTATTCCTTTTTGGGATGTCCCAAAATGCATGCCCATTTCAATTAATTAAAACTAATTTCATCCATTTTTCCCATCTTACCCTTATTTACCCTTAAATTGAAAAGTTGATGGAGTGAATTCCCAAGAAGTTATTGACATCTTAATTGTCCTCTATAAATAAGGGTATAAATGTTGAATTGAAGGGGAGTAATGCAATTTCTTAAACTGTGTGTGAAATTGAAGGGGACAATTAAAAGGGGACGGAGGGAGTATTAGTTATATTGTTTTGAAGTCATATTGTTAAGGTGCACAAGGCTCTTGCAGTGAACGAGGTCGGTGACAGACATGATGTACAGAGATCTTATCCCCACATAATGTGGAGAGGCTATTGAACCCATGACCTCTAAGTTGCACCCCTTCAACTCTATCACTGGGCCATATGTTTGCCCGTAGTAAGTGGAAACTTAAGTTCTGTGAATTTCTTCCTCCTCCATCCATAGTGATGTCTTCTGCCTTTCTGTAGATTAGCAGATCAGATTCCATTGTGATTAGAATATCTTAAGATTATGCCTTAGTAGTGCAAAGTCCAAATGAGTGATCTTCTCGAAGTTTTTGAAGCGCTTTACTTTTTTTACTCATTGTGAAAATGTAGCCAAATGTTCTGAACCATTGTATTTTGTCTATTCTGTTGCCTTTGTAATTAAACTTCCACAAACAATGTTCTCTTTATTCTTCAGGGGACTGGTTGGTTACAGGAGTGTGTTTAGCAGTGACACACGTGGAACTGGATTTATGCATCGCGCTTTCCTGAGTATGCATGTTCTGCCACTGATACTTCTATTCCCATCTTCTCTTTAATGTAATACCGTCTTTTTTCGTCATACCTATTTCATGTGTTGTTGATTAAACCGGACTTCCAAGTTTTCATTTTGCTAATGCTTATTATAATATTATGCCATTTTCAGCACATGAACATGCATAAGTGATTGGTACATGTATGAGTCAACCTTTATGTCATTGGAAATTTTGCGTTGGGTGCTTTGGTTTCAAAAGTGTTAACCTTGAAGTCTGTGTCTGCATTCAATGTCAGTTCTCGTTGCTTGGCCAGTTGAAACCCAATCCTCTGTTTTTGAGTAAATTTAATTTTTTCTTTTGCGAGAAAACATGCATTCAGTTTTGTATAAAAGCAACATTCATACTTCCTCTTTCCCTTATTTTTGTGCAGCTTATGAAAAATATCGAGGTGTGCTTGGAAATGTTAGGAAAGGAGTATTGGTATGATCTCTAGCTACTTTTATGTTCTTTTAATTAGTTATCTGGAAGAGGCTTCCATTTTCAATTGTGGACTGGGGTGGGGTATCATGTTGGATCATTTGAGCACGGTCCAACAGACTTTTATTTCCTTTACCCATCAGATATTTTGCGATATGGTCATGTAAATGACTAATAGACATGTATGTCTGTGATCGTAATTGCTTTCATTTATTGAACAGGTATCAATGGGCTATGGTACAATCACAGCTTACGCATTGGTGAGTTTGGAACCTCGTGGAACTCTCTTTGTGACTCCTGGGATGGAGGTTAGTGCCGTTATACCTTTTTGCATATGATTAGTTATATGTTAGATTGATTATCCTCATCTTTTATCATCCATTACTCGAAATTATTTTCTTTACTTTATGTGGCTTTAACATGTTTAAATTACTCCACAAATGGGATCAAAGTTAAATAATTGATTTGGTATGCATTGCATATCAAAAGCTCTTATAAAGAAATTTGATCAACAAGTAAAACTGTACCAGATGATAGATAAGTATCGTTGTTTTTAAATTCAAGTGCATAAAGCCAGATTGCTTTTAAGTTTGATCCTAAATATTGTATTTGGATCATAAGAATGTGCTTTATTTATTTTCTTGAATATTTTCTTATAGAAAATTGAGAAATAAGAGTCGAGAAGTAAGGTACAGAAATGAACCTGGATTTTATAGTAGGTTGACTCCCTCATGGGCGAATCCCCTCTTCTAATATGATGTGTGACTGCCGAGGACTTTTACGTTGTCTTTAGGCTAGATATCCCGAAATATCTTTTGTATTCATTTAGTGAAATATCTTGTACGTTGTCTTTAGGCTAGATATCCCGAAATATCTTTTGTATTCATTTAGTGAAATAGTAGGTCGACTTCCTTTGATTTTGACTTGCTCATTTCATTCCGTGCTTTGCAGTCATATGACGGCATGATTGTAGGTGAGCATTCACGGGATAGTGACCTTGATGTAAGTAGTATCTCTTGCTCTCATAAGTCGTATCTTGCATTCTCTCAGTTCAAAGTGGGACTGATTTTAAAAATATTGCATATTGTAGATCAACCCTGTAAGGAGCAAGGAACTTTCTAACATGCGAGCTGCGGGCAAGGACGAGAATGTGAAGCTATCACCCCCTCGCCTTGTATGTATTTTGCAATTGTCACGCTTTGTTTGTCGGTTTTATTGCTTGGAATTTGTTTAACCGAATATTTGGCTGGCAACACTTGTTGGCCTGCCATAATTATTTCAATGCTATTATCATACATAGCCTTTCTCATGCACGAAAGTCAAAATTGCTTGGGATGCAGGAACTTTACTCGATGGAAACCCAATAGAAAATTATATTCTTCAATATATTTCATGACCAAATTTTCTGTCCACCTCACATGAAACTCCATGCTCACTAATTTCTATTGGTGTTGCACTCTAACTATGTCACTCATTAGGGGTAATGTGAACACATACTATTATTTTTTGGGGATGACTTTGAAAATCATGTTGCAAGTTTTTGGTGTAACAACTGCTGAAAACTCAAAATATGGGAGATGAAGCTAGATTCTTGGGTGATTATCTGAATCTGAATCCCCTTTTGTACACTTGACATGGATTGTTAACATCTATTTACATGTTTGCACAGATGACTCTTGAGGAGGCAATTGGATATGTAGCTTCTGATGAGCTTATTGAGGTAAGTTCCCTTCAAATTGTTATCTTCTCTTCTGCGGAAAAATCTGTGAAACTTGTTCTTTTTGGTCTTTGTATCAAATACTCTTTTTTGCTGCCTAAAATGTCAAGTTCTTAAAATTTTTGAGGCTCTTCCATTAATTCAAGTCAAAGGATGAACCGTTTAAGGCTATGCTTGGAAGAGGGGTTCAGGTGGGTTGGGACTTGGGAGGGGGGTTGGAAGAGTTGGGTTGGGTTTAGGATTGGAACACTTGATTGGGAGAAAAGTGAGTTGGGAGCTGTTCAATGTGTTTTTTAAGTGTTGAACACCCTCCAACTCTTCATTTTGAGGGGTTTGTAAAACAGGTTTTGGGACTTGCATTGGTCACAACATGCATCCTTTGCTTCATCAATGAGTTTTGTGTATATTCCTCAATGTTATCATCTTGAACCTTAATAATGCAGTTCTTTCTGTTTCTGTTTCTGTTACGTGATAAGCTCTTGTATTCTGCTCGTAGGTTACCCCAAAGGCCATTCGTCTAAGAAAGAGATACCTGGACGTCAACAAGCGTAAAAGCATGAGTAAAAGACCAAAGGAGTGAAATTTTAACTCCGCATACAATTTTGTGACTTCATACCTCATTATTTATTGTGCCTGAACAGGTACATTTTGTATTATTCTTTCTGCAACCTCAATGTAGTTGGCATATTTTATTTCTGTAACAGTGAAATAAGTTGATGGGTTGTTTTTGGAAAGTAGAAATAATGCAATGATCGATTTCCAGTCATCGTTATGCAACTTCAATAAAACTATCTATTTTTTTGGGGGCTTACTTGTAAAGTTGTAATATTAAATTTCTCGGCCATCAGTTCTGAAACCTTTCTCTCTCTATTGAATTGTAAATCTGACCAACTCTTGCTGATGCGGTTGCTGGATGCGTTACATTGTGGGAAGTTAGTTTCTCTTGGTCTTTTTTGTTACGTATAGCATTGAACTAGTGTTTTTAATTTCTAAATTGTTATTTGGCATTTTGCATCGAGACTGATTATGTTTGGAATATTGTCTTTTACTGCTCATATGAAGATGGACTCAATCCTCTATTGACATCTCTTGAGTTCTTGCGTGAAAGCAGAGAATTTTATTTTGAGCCACTTTTGTTGTTCGTGACGTGGTTTTTAGCTTTAGGCGGCTTGGCTGTGATGATGTTGACAAGAAGATTTGGATCAAACCACATGGTGGCAACTTGGTCCAATTAAAACAACAAATTGTGCAGTAATGTATTTGAAATATTGAATACCTTCGAAGCAAATACCAACACAAAATATAAAAGTCGGCTGGATAAAGACGAGACTTTTTTTTAAAATATGTTCCCACCAAGGCAAGGCTGTAGATCACCTAGTCGAGTAAACACTCAGATTCGTGCATTGCACCTTTGGAAAATTCTCTCCATGAGATCAGGTACTTCTTTGGTATTTTAACAAGGGATATCAAAAAGTGTTGGTGGGGATTTCGAATAATCGAATCTAGAACCCATGAATACAGGGTTCTTTGAATCTATCCAAATAGAAAATCCCGAAATCATGCATTGTATCTTTGGAAATTTCCTTCCGCGGGATCAAAATACTTGTTGATATTTTACTAGTGGATATGGTTACAAATTGTTGATGAGAGGTTTCGAAATTTTAGATTTTATGAAGAAATCAACTTGCTTAACAGCTTGGAAGTTTTGAATTTTCTAAAATTCTTACGCGGCAAGACTTTTATACTTTCTATTCTAAACCTATCATTTAATGTTATTTTGGTTATGTTTTTAATGTTTTTTTTGTTAATTTAGAAATGTAAAATCCCGTGTTATGCATAACGGTTCAATAACACAAAATTGGCTTAAGAAGAAAAACAAAAATTAAACAATTAATAGCATAATACAGCCTCCGCATCATCCAAACGTTTCTCCTATGCAAAGCGGCGCTATATCCCTTGCCTTCTCTCCCTGCGCGAAATGCCGGTGAAATTGTAGATTCAAACGACGACGTTCACTGATTACTGGCAGATCCACAATCGGTAGCATCAGAAACAATACATAGATATAGAGAGAGAGAGAGAGGGGTGAGAAACGGAAGGAAATGGGGGCATACAGGGCAGATGATGACTACGACTACTTGTTCAAGGTGGTGTTGATAGGGGATTCGGGTGTGGGGAAATCTAATCTGTTGTCTCGATTCACGAGGAACGAGTTCAGCCTCGAATCTAAATCCACCATCGGAGTCGAATTCGCCACCCGCAGCATCCACGTCGACGACAAGGTCGTCAAGGCTCAGATTTGGGACACCGCCGGCCAAGAACGGTATTCTTCTTAGTTTACGGATCTCAGATCTATTTTATTATTTCCTTTCTGGATTAAATTTTCTTTTTCTGAAATGATCTGTTCATATCTGATTGTAGTGACTAATGGGATGTAACTTAGGATGAGTAACTTTCTTTCTTTAACGGGGTTTTTTCTTGTTCATGTTTGGTTCTAGTTGTTTAGGTAATGGAAGATAATGGAATAAAGGTAATTGAATTCATAGATTTCCTTCGTTGCCAATTAGTCCTATGATTTGTGTTTCGGTGAGCCTGATGGATTGTGTGGAACCTATCGTCGACGATGAGAATTATTGTATGGAAGAAGAATGTAGTACAAGATGCAAATAGAGAGATTAGTGCAGAAAGAATGGTTTCTTTTTTAGTTTTATATGGAGCTTGTTTATACCTGAACTCGTAGGTTTCCATCTTTGTCAATTAGTACTATGATTTATGTTTTGGTTAGGCTGATGAATTGTGTGGAACCTATCATTGGCATCATCATCATCATCATCCGAGCCTTTATTCCAAAAGTTTGGGGTCGGCTGTGGAACCTATCGTTGACGATGAGAATTATTGTATGGAAGAAGAATGTAGTACAAGAGGCAAAATAGAGAGATTGGTGCAGAATGACTTCTATTTTAGTTTTATATGGAATTTTCTGCCTCTGGTTTATAGCAATATGTTCCGTTTTCCTGATTTTTGTGCTGGATGTTGAGAGTACGGTAGGTTCCATTGTGTGGCTAAAACTTACATTGTTTCTGCAGATACCGTGCGATTACCAGTGCTTACTATCGAGGAGCAGTGGGTGCATTGCTCGTCTATGATGTTACTCGACATGTCACATTTGAGAATGTGGAGAGATGGTTGAAGGAGCTGCGGGATCACACTGATGCCAACATTGTGATCATGCTTGTTGGAAACAAGGCTGACTTACGCCATTTGCGCGCAGTTTCCACTGATGATGCCAAGGGTTTTGCTGAGAGGGAAAACACCTTTTTCATGGAAACCTCTGCACTTGAGTCATTGAATGTTGAGAATGCGTTCACTGAAGTCCTTACTCAGATTTATCGCGTGGTTAGCCGGAAAGCTCTTGACATCGGTGATGATCCTGCAGCCCTACCCAAGGGACAAACTATTAACGTTGGCACTAAAGATGATGTATCAGCTGTGAAGAAAGTTGGATGCTGTTCGGCATAGTTCCCTGGAACTAGTAGTTTTCCAATCTTAGTTTAATGGGGTTTTGTCAGATTTATTGTTTCACCCAATAGGCTTTCCCACATTTAGGGCAACTTATTTGTTACATTTTTTTTCTCCCTTTTTCTGGTTTCTGGTTTGTCTTGCTTTTATTGTATTCTTCAGCACTATATCTGGTTCTATGTTGAAAATGGTGTTCTCTACTCCTTCATTAATCTGACTAGATTTTTTTTTTGATAAGCAGATTTTTATCTTTGCTTGATAACTATACGTCTTTCTAACCAAATTATATGGACTCGAGAGCATTTGAGTTTGATTTTCACTAAGCATTTGAGTTTCATTTTCACTAATAACAATGTGATCATGCGTTGGATTTTCATCCAATTTAGATTCTTGTCAGGTAAAAAATTTATTATGATTGCAGCTCATCAATCATTATGGTCATCTCCTCCACCATCCTCATAACACCACTATCTCCATATCCGCATCTCGACAGCATCCTCACCTCCCCACTATCTCCGTATCGGCATCTCCACAGCATCCTCACCTGGTAAATTGGTAAAACATTATCGTCACCTCGCTCTTCATCAAACTTCATCCCTTCCGGGGGACCACCACGGCTCCTCTTCATCAGACACATGAATCAACGGGACAGGATAAGTGGGTGACGGATAAAGGTCATGGATGGATAAGGCTTGGCCGCAATCCAAGACGGTTATCCGTTGTCATCGATCCAATCACCATGACACCATCTGATACGCAACGGTCTCTGCATCATCATCAGTTCATCACAAAAATTAATTATTATTATTATAGTTACCAATAATAGTTTTCAAATCTTAAGGCACGTGACCACGTGCTAACCAAACCTCATTCCCTATTCATCTCTTACCTTCCTCCCACCTCTCTTCCATTCTTCACATCCCTTCACAGAATCGAATAGTTGAAACCCTGATTTGCGCAAAATGGATTCGAAATCCTCAACCGACGTCGTTTCTCGCCGAACACGAGTCCTCACCAATCACCTTCTCCGGCAACCTCCGCTACCACGCGATGTTGCAGTTGAGACAAACGAATGCTTACAATTCTCTCCCGCCGAGCTCGCCGAGAAGTACGATTTTGACACCATGGAGATGCGGAAATTGCTGGACGGACATAATCTGCAGGATCGGGATTGGTTGTATGGTTTGATCATGCAGAGCAAGCTGTTTAATCCGAGGGATCTGGGAGGTAAATTGTTTGTGGGACCTGATTACAATCAGTCGATGGAGCAACAGAGAGAGATGACGATGAAGCGTATTGATTATTTGTGCGAGAGAGGGGTTTTCAATGGCTGGTTAACCGAGAAGGGAACCGAGGTTGACTTGAGGAAGATGGCTCTCCAAGAGGTTACTGCAATTTTTGATCACTCGCTCTCTATCAAGCTTGGTGTTCATTTCTTCTTGTGGTATGTATGATCATCGAATTGGGATGAGTTTCAGCAAATTTTCTTGTGTTGAGTTTTGGTTATTGTGAAAATCGGCGAACAACTCTGCAATTATTTATTTGGATTCTTATCAAATTAAAAAAAAAAGGAATTTATTAACTTAAAATATGGTAGACGTGTGGGAGACTCACTTCTCCACCTCCATGACCCAGAGACATGGGTTCTAGTGGTGATGTAGGAATATTTCCTGAAATAAATACACAATAGTATAGCATACGTATTTCGCCCAACAATGGTGGCGTCAAGTTCTCTCTAAAATAAAAGGAGTGACAAAAATGTAAATATAGTATTCAGCAAAACTGCAAAAGTAATTAAGAGCTGTTTATAGTTGATATTGATAAGATGATCAAGCCGCATAATTATGGTAACTATTGGTATTTATCTTTACTGTTGGGTTTCAGGGGTGGTGCTATCCAGTTTTTTGGCACAAAAAGGCACCATGACAAGTGGCTGAGGGACACTGAAAATTATGTAGTCAAGGGTTGCTTTGCAATGACAGAGTTGGGACACGGCAGTAATGTATGTAAAGTTTGTCAATCCTTTGGTCTGAGGCATTTGTCCTCTGTTGGGTCCTTTAAGATTTCTCTCATCCTTTCCCCTTTTATTTTTTTCATGATAAATGCTTTTAGGTTAGAGGAATTGAAACTGTGACCACTTATGATCCTAACACAAGAGAGTTCATCATTAACACTCCTTGTGAATCTGCTCAGAAGTATTGGATTGGTGGGGCTGCTAATGTAAGAACTTCTAAAACTCTTCTCATATTTATTTAATAGTTTGCAAGGGACATCTAAATTTTAATTTTATGGTTATTTGACCTACTTGGGTTTCGTGGTGATGACTTGCTGTTATTATATTGTTATGTAGCATGCAACCCATACAATAGTCTTCTCTCAGCTCATTATAAATGGGAGTAATCAAGGTGTCCATGCATTTATAGCACAGATCCGGGATGCAGATGGCAACAATTTTCCAAACGTCAGAATAGCAGATTGTGGACATAAAATTGGTCTTAATGGTGTTGATAATGGTCGAATTTGGTAACTGCTCTTTGCTTTTTTAAATGTCATATGATCTGCAGCCATGAAAAAACTTCTCTAAGTTTATCAATAACATTGTAAATTACATTAGTTGGTTTCAAAATATGTTCTTAGGTTTGACAATGTCCGGATCCCCAGAGAGAATTTGTTAAATTCAGTTGCTGATGTTTCACCGGATGGGCAATATGTGAGTGCGATAAAAGACCCAGATCAGGTAGTTTATCCGTGTGAACTTTCATTGAATGGCAACAAAATGTGTCTGTGTGTGTGTTTTCCTTTTCCCTGCTAATTATATAGTGAGCGACTCTTACATTACATGTCTCCTGTGATCTGCCGCTAGAGATTTGCGGCATTCCTGGCCCCTCTAACATCTGGGCGGGTGACTATTGCATCCAGTGCAATTTACATGTCAAAGGTAACATGTTTCTCACATTGTATCAATTGTTAAGTTACTCTTTTGTTTGTTTGCTATTGAAGACCCAGGGTGGCAGGCTGCTCATATTTATGTCATCTTCTCCTATCAGATTGGTTTAGCAATTGCCATTAGATACTCGTTGACAAGGAGGGCTTTCTCTGTTACACCAAATGGGCCGGAAGTTTTGTTGCTTGATTATCCAAGTCATCAACGGCGACTCTTGCCTCTCCTTGCAAAGACGTAAGCATGTTTGTTTTATTTTCTGTTTTCTCTACTAGTAAACGTTATAATTTTTTTCACACAATCACTATAAATATTTTTCAATAGTAGTACTCAGGTGGCATAATTGCTGATAATTCAAGATGAGATGTGACTCTGACCCACGTCATTTTCTTTTTCCCACTTAAATTTCCCATGCTGCAGATATGCTATGAGTTCTGCTGCAAATTTTCTTAAAGTGATATATGTGAAGAGGACACCAGAGTCGAGCAAGACTATCCATGTCTTTTCAAGTGCATTCAAGGCTACTCTTACTTGGCATAACATGCGTTTGCTTCAGGTTTGGTTGGCAATTTTGAGATCAGTTTTGATTTATTGCTATGAGTTTTGTAATGGATGTTCCTTTGGCGTGTTAGGAATGTCGTGAAGCATGTGGAGGACAGGGCCTGAAGACCGAAAATCGCATTGGTCATTTGAAAGGTGAATATGATGTGCAGGGCACTTTTGAAGGTGACAATAATGTCCTGATGCAGCAGGTAAAGATTATCATGTCTTTTTGGAGGGAACTATGAAACAAAGGGCTTGTGTTTTGGTTTTTGATGCATAATTTCGTCACAAGGTCACCTCATTGCGAAAGTTAAAATATGAATGGAAAAAGTGTATGTATTTGACATGGAAAAAGTGGTACACTAGGAGTTAATTCTTTTTTTGATTTAATTACTTGATGGCCAAAACCAAGGAAGGATCGCCCTCTTGACATAAAGGATCACATGTTTATGTTTTTCTCCATGTCATGCGTTTCAATTATCCACCTGTTTTGGTTAATGAATCCTTTATAAGGTTGTGGAATTTTTACGGATTAAGTATGCTAATACAGGTCAGCAAGGCACTCCTTGGAGAGTATATTTCAGCTCATAAGAAGAAGAAACCTTTCCAAGGGCTGGGATTGGAACACATGAACAACCCTTGCCCGATCATCCCATCTGAGCTTACAAGCTCAACCCTCAGGTGCAGCCAGTTCCAGGTAATTTGTTTTTCTTTGCTAGTCGTCATCCCAAATAAATGAGCTATGTACATGGATGTATCTTACTCGGGTATGAGTCTATGCAGACTGATGCATTCTGTCTAAGAGAACGAGATCTTTTGAATCGTTTTGCGGCGGAAGTCTCACAGTATCAAGCGAATGGAGAAAGTAAAGAGCGTGCCTTTATTCTGGTGGGGATTATTTTCTTTGCTAAGTTGCCATCATTTTTTCTGCTGCCTTATTTCACTGGTTGTTGGGATTATCTACTTCAACTTAGCTGTCATCTTCCTTCCTTCCCTAATCACTGTTTTGAATCTGTTGCACCAGAGTTATCAGGTTGCAGAAGAGCTGGGCCGAGCATTTTCAGAGAAAGAAATCTTGCAAACCTTCTTGGAGGCTGAGACAACCATATCTACTGGTTCCATGAAGGTAAATATGAGCAACTGTTCCTCAAATTTGATATTCCCCTAATTCAGTTACTAAACATATTTCCATTCTTGTGCTGCAGAATGTCCTTGGTCTTGTGAGGTCCATGTATGCCCTAATATGTATGGAAGAGGATGCTTCATTTCTCCGTTATGGATACTTATCACCAGAAAATGCTGCTGCTGTGAGGAGAGAAGTGAGCAAACTCTGTGGAGAACTGCGACCGCATGCACTTGCCTTGGTCAGTTCCTTTGGCATTCCTGATGCATTTTTGAGCCCCATAGCTTTCAACTGGATTGATTCAAATTCTTGGTCTTCGGTTCAGCATTAGTTAGGTTTCATACTAGTCATAGTCCCGGCAGACGTTCTTGCTGCTTCCGGCTAATAACTTCAGTTACGTACTTGACATCCCAAATAAACCAGTTACACATGTTGTAATTGTAAAAGTTGCTCTTCATCCGATTTGTTTGCCGATGAATGTCGGTATATCTACGGAAGACAAAAGAATGACAGTAAATTATTTTTTCACTCATTCTAAATCGCTCCTTCTACTACGAGTGTCATTGAAACTTTAGTTGTAGTTTTGAAAACACAGCTAAAAATTTCATTATACTTACGGTCAAAATATTTTTACCCACGGTCAGAAAAACCGTAGGTAAAGATCTTCCAACGCTTTCATAACCAACGGATACGGCGGGAAAGTCTTTAGCCACCGTTTTTTTGTATTTATATATGCAATTAATACCATGGGTATAAATGCATTCTGTTGTAGTGACAGATGGGTGCTCGCTATGTAAAGAAAGTCACACCTATTGAATTGCCCCGCCCAACCGCAATCATCTGTTGTTGCTAAGTTTACCAAAGTGAAGCAATTTAAAGTAGGTTATACGACTACTACTACTCCTTGTATGATTTCATTGTGCTGTTAATTTTGTACAATCTCGTCAGAATCTCAAATCTTCTAATCCTTCTCTGATGTTATGATCTAACCAGAATTCTCAGGAAAAGTTATGGCTGAAGCTACTCTTCACATAGCAATGTACCCTTGGTTGGCACTAGGACACCTGACCCCATTCCTCCACCTTGCTAATAAACTAGCCAAGAAAGGTCACAGAATCTCCTTCTTCATCCCCATCAAAACCCAGCACAAGTTAGAGCATTTCAATCTCCATCCTGATCTCATTACATTTGTCCCAATTTCTATTCCCCATCTCGATGGCCTCCCTCCAGGTGCAGAGACCACTTCAGATGTTACTTACCGTTTATTCCCGCTCCTCATGACCGCCATGGATCATACCGAGGGTGACATATAACTTCTTTTCCGAGACCTTAAACCAGATGTTGTCTTGTTTGATTTTTCCCACTGGATGCCAAGGTTAGCGCGCCGTCTAGGCATCAAGTCCATTCGCTACGACAGCTCCAGTTCTGTTATGACAAGTTATGGTTTATCTCCAACAAGGTTTAGGGAGAACAAGTACACTGAAGCTGACTTTATGGAGCCTCCCTCAGGCTTCCCATCCTCATCCATTAAGCTCAGCATCTACGAGGCAAGGTTTTTTGCTGAGGTGGGCGTTACGGAGTTTGGAAGTAGAATACGGTTTGTTGACCGCCAGTACATGTGCTTGAGCGAATGTGATGCATTAGGATTCAAGACATGCAGAGAAATAGGACCCTTTATTGACTATCTTCAAAGCCAATTTGGGAAACCTGTGCTGCTCTCAGGACCAATTATACCTGAGCCAATGACATCTGCATTAGATGAAAAGTGGGAGAAGTGGCTTGGAGGATTTAAACCAAACTCTATGATATACTGTGCATTGGGAAGTGAATGCAATTTACAGACGGACCAGTTCCAAGAATTGGTACTGGGTCTGGAGCTTACAGGCATGCCATTCTTGGCAGCACTTAAGCCATCTCCAGGACTGGAGTCCGTTGAGTCGGCATTGCCAGAAGGCTTTGAAGAGAGGATTAAAGGAAGAGGGGTTGTTTATGGTGGCTGGATGCAACAACAACTGATCCTGGAACACCCTTCCATTGGGTGCTTCATAACCCATTGTGGATCAGGCTCTATATCAGAGGCCTTGATCAACAAATGCCAGATGATACTGCTGCCACAAATTGGAGACCAGATATTTAATGCAAGAATGATGAGCGTAGTCTTGAACGAAGTGGATAAAGGAGAAGAAGATGGATTCTTCACAAAGGAAAGTGTCTGCAAGGCAGTGAGGGCTGTGATGGATGAAGACAGTGAGATTGCCACAGTGGTTCGAGCTAACCATGACAAATTCAGAGAGTTGTTGCTTAACAAGGATTTCGAGCCATCTTATATTAATGACTTCATTGAGAAGCTTCTAGCTCTGCTCAAGTAAATCCTTTATGTATTTACTCTAAGTTATATTTATCCCTATGGCTCATCATGAGCAGTAGTCATTATTCTACCACAAAGAGCTTATATGTTATGAAGCATCATCATGGTAATGGTTCTACTCTAAGCATCCCAATGAGGAATATGTAAAAATATGAAGCAAACGACTCTTGATTTACCCTCTGGCCACTTATTGACTTATCGTATCCGTCCACACTACCAACAGAAAACATAAGCTAAAAGCCTTTAACAAACGTTTTATCCTTTTATATTTGCCCCAAAATGGCTCTATCTATGTATGCACCAAGACTGTTTCAGATGGCTTTTCTCCCATCTCCCAACAGCTTGAGCTGATGGAGAGCTAAATATTTCCGTAATTCATACTGTCCCTCATCTGAGCACATTAAACATATACTATGTCCTCTGCTAGGCAAACCAAAAGGCTAATTGAGAGTCTGAGACTGATCTTATGAAGGGGAGACTGTCCTGCTCACCTTATCCATCCATCAACTCAAAAGACTAAATAAGGCAAAAGCTTTTTAGAGATACCTATATGAAGGGAAGACTATGAATCTTCTTTACTTCCAGTTATGGAGATTGATCATTATGAGCCTATATCAGTCTAACATACATTGAAGTAAGTCTGAAGGAAGAACTAAGTATGGGAAAAGGAAAAGGAGAGAAAATTCTTTCAACATTACTTGGACAAAACCCTTAATATAAAATGTCCAAATTTCTCAGTTTGCAGTTTTATCATACCTTGATTTCAAATGTTGTAGGAAAAATATTTCAAATTACATCCTCACTAGCTTTAAATCTTTGTGACCAGAACTTCAAAATATTCCTACAACATTTTAATTTGGTAAGAGTGAGTTGTTGCTCTGAGCAGCGCAATTTTTGCTGTTTTTTTGGCAGGTTTGTATAGTGCTTGAATCTCCTCTTGGCATTTAAAAGACAGTTTCACACTAATAAAGTTGCGTGCCTAAATTTTGCTCGCCATATAAAAAAAAGTCACACCTATTGAATTGCCCACCCAGCCGCAACCACCAGTTATGGTTTGTTGCAAGTAATTCCTTTTTTTGGGTAACTACAAGTCTACAACACCATACAACCTTACACTGGACATTACACGAGTGGCTCCTCTCAGAAAGGCATTCTATATGAACCCAACTTCTAGTTTTCAGTTCCAACATGATTGCTATCTTCATGCAGGTTTTGCTTCCACTCTTTGATATTAGCCTCACCAGCTGTTTTTGCTAAGTTTACCAAAGTGAAGCAATTTAAAGTAAGTTTATACGACTACTACTACTAATATTATTCCTTTGTGTCGTTAAATTTTGTAGAAATCTCATCAGAATCTCATATCTTCTAATCATTCTCTGATGTTACGATCTAACCAGAATTCTCAGGACAAGTTATGGCTGAAGCTACTCTTCACATAGCAATGTACCCTTGGTTGGCACTAGGACACCTGACCCCATTCCTCCACCTTGCTAATAAACTAGCCAAGAAAGGTCACAGAATCTCATTCTTCACCCCCATAAAAACCCAGCACAAGTTAGAGCATTTCAATCTCCATCCTGATCTCATTACATTTGTCCCAATTTCTGTTCCCCATCTCGATGGCCTCCCTCCAGGTACAGAGACCACTTCAGATGTTACTTACCATTTATTCCCGCTCCTCATGACCGCCATGGATCATACCGAGGGTGACATAGAACTTCTTTTCCAAGACCTTAAACCAGATGTTGTCTTGTTTGATATTTCCCACTGGATGCCAAGGTTAGCACGCCGTCTAGGCATCAAGTCCATTCGCTATGACAGCTCCAGTTCTGTTATGACAAGTTATGGTTTATCTCCAGCAAGGTTTATGGAGAACAAGTATAGTGAAGCTGACCTCATGCAGCCTCCCAGAGGCTTCCCATCCTCATCCATTAAGCTCAGCATCTACGAGGCACGGTTTTTTGCTATGGGGGACGCAATGGAGTTCGGTAGTAGAATGCGGTTTGTTGACCGCCACTACATCTGCTTGAGCGAATGTGATGCATTGGGATTCAAGACATGTAGAGAAATAGAAGGACCCTTTATTGACTATCTTCAAAGCCAATTTGGGAAACCTGTGCTGCTCTCAGGACCAATTATACCCGAGCCAACGACATCTACATTAGATGAAAAGTGGGAGAAGTGGCTTGGAGGATTTAAACCAAACTCTATGATATACTGTGCATTGGGAAGTGAATGCAATTTACAGACAGACCAGTTTCAAGAATTGGTACTGGGTCTGGAGCTTACAGGCATGCCATTCTTGGCAGCACTTAAGCCACCTCCAGGACTGGAGTCCGTTGAGTCGGCATTGCCAGAAGGCTTTGAAGAGAGGATTAAAGGAAGAGGGGTTGTTTATGGTGGCTGGGTTCAACAACCACTGATCCTGGAACACCCTTCAATTGGGTGCTTCATAACCCATTGTGGATCAGGCTCTTTATCAGAGGCCTTGATCAACAAATGCCAGATGGTAATGCTGCCACAAATTGGAGACCAGATAATTAATGCAAGAATGATGGGGGTAGTCTTGAAGGTTGGTGTCGAGGTGGATAAAGGAGAAGAAGATGGGTTCTTCACAAAAGAAAGTGTCTGCAAGGCAGTGAGGGCTGTGATGGATGAAGACAGCGAGATTGCCATAGTAAATCGAGCTAACCATGCCAAATTGAGAGAGTTATTGCTTAGCAAGGATTTCGAGTCATCTTATATTAATGACTTCATTGAGAAGCTTCTAGCTCTACTCAAATAAATCCTTTGTGTATCCACTCTAATTTATAATTATCCCTATTGTTCATCACGAGCAGTGGTCATTATACTTCAATAAAGAGTGTATATGTTATGAAGCATCAGCATGCTAATGGTTCTACTCTAAGCATCCCAATCAGAAATATGTAAAAATATGAAGCAAACATCTCTTGATTTACCCTCTGGCCACTTATTGCATTCGTCCACACTACCAACGGAAAACATAAGTTAAGAGCCTTTAACAAACTTTTATCTTTTTACATTTGCCCCAAAATCGCTCTATCTATGTATGCACCAATAATGTTTCAGATGGCTCTTCTCCCATTCTCCAATCTCCCAACAGCTTGAGCTGATGGAGAGCTAAATATTTTCTGTAATTCATACTGTCCCTCACTTGAACACATTCAACCTACACTATGTCCTCTGCTAGGCAACCCAAAAGGCTAATTGAGACTGATTTTACGAAGGGGAGACTGTCATGCTCACCTTATCCATCCATCAACTCAAAAGACTAATCGAGGGACAAACTGTTTAGAGATGCCTATATGAAGGGAAGACCATGTATCTTCTTTGCTTCTAGTTATGGCGATTGATCATTATGAGCCTATATCAGTCTAGTCAAATAAAAGAGAAATGTAATTGTGAAGCAACGGCATGCTAATGGTAACAAAAGCTAATGTTTCTCGTGATTATATTACCATTATAAGCAGACTACTGCTAAAATCGTAAATAATAGTGGATAGCAATTCGCCAACAAAGAATCAAGACCCAATCACGCAAAAACCATGAAATCTAACATACATCGTAGTTAGACTGAAGAAGAACTAAGTATTGGAAAAGGAAAAGGAAAAGGAAAAGGAGAGAATTCTTTCAACATTAACTGGGCAAAACCCTTCATAGAAAATGTCCAAATTTCTCATTTTGCAGTTTTACCATACTTTTTCCATATACAGAAAAATTTCCTGAACCACAAACCTCAAATGAACATGACAACAAGATAACCTACTTACCGTACAACCCCCACAACTAAAAGTCAAAAGAAAGTCCATTCTAATCGTTTTTAGAAAGACTTGAAAGAGAACCACAATAAATATATTCATGGGTATCAGGGCATCCCTAGTGAATTTCTAATCCTGATCAAGAAATCTAATTTTCAAAGAATGCATGTTCTCTCAAGAAAATTTAAATTTGGGGAGCTTATTTCAAAATTCGTACAGCAATGACATACTTGGTTTGCCTTCGGTAACTTCAGTAAATTCATCCATCCTTCCAACCAACAAGCCATTGTAGTTCACTGAATCTCCTTCTTCTCCTCCCTACAAAACAAAATCAAGTTAACTGAATATGATGTTATTGAACCCCTAATATTCCTTACTGATGTCCTGTTAAGGTCCAAGCTCAATGAAGTTCGTAGACTTACCCAGTTTTGACTGTATTTCTTAGGCCAATACCAGAGCTCAAGAACCTACCTTTTAGAAGAAAAAACTGGATCGAGTGGCTGTCGAGGTTCAACCCTCTATATCTTTTCTTTCGTTTTTCTCTGAACCTCCCAGATAAAAGCCGCTTGGGCAGAAGTGGTGGAAGAGAGGAGTCGAGGACTGGTAGTTTCAGGAGAAGTGGGTTGGTATGCTAGAGTTACTATTGAAGCAACATTTTCAATGGAGTGTCTCATCAAAAATTCTCACTTGGGTTTTGTTATCTGAGGTAGCAATGAATGATTGTCAAATATAACATTCCCGGGAATGTTGGTTTACAAACTTCAAAGGCCGGTGTAAAGGTTGAGAGCTAATGTTCCAAAGGTCACACCTTGGCTTCCAGGATGAGCCCTATTGTTCCAAGTTCTGACATGAATAGTTATTTCATTCTTTTAAATGAATTTGTCAGTTTGTGTCTTAAAGGGATTATTTTGGGATGTCATGGTTGATGTTTTCAATCAGGTTGAAGGTCGCTGCAGCAGGAGTCACCGCAGTTTCCTGCAATTTTAGTTTGCCTCACCCCATGGACTTGCAAGATGGCTACATTAGTACCTTTCACTCAACAAACATTGTCAGAATTATTTTTATCCCTTTTAAGTAACTATAAAAACAGGGGACTGTCAATTTACTGTACATCAGTAGCATATGAGAAACTATATTAGTTGCCAGCACCAGCCAGGATACTTGGAGAAATTCCAAATGACGCTGTGAAGCATATGATTTCCCTGCAGCAGAAAATGAGACTTACTCTAGCAAACAAGGGAAAAAAAAACTAATGATATGTCGCTATGAAGCAGCGCTATTCAACTCTTCTCTTACTTCTCCATATGGTCGATTGTAATCACCCTGATGGCACAGTGTCATTAGAATCATCCGCTATGGTCAGTAAAAATCATCCGCAAGATTGATTAGAAGATTTGAACCACAAGTCAGGTTCCAGTATTACAAACTCATAGGATTTGTGCAGAATGAACACTGGATGCATCAGCATTGGCCTCAGTACTAGCTTCTGTCCTGTCTTTAACAGAGGGTTTGTTATCTGAAGAAAACTCAGCAGTAAGCCTTCCCATCTTTTTCTGCAGATCAGCAAGGGAGTCTTTACTGACCTTTCCTTTTGGACTCTTCTTTGCACTAGAAAGCTTGACTTCCAACCTATATAATGCAAAAGCATCACAGCCGTTGATCTCGTATTCAAACAAATGCCACTCAAAACAGCCTGAAGGTTGTGGGTCCATGTAATAAGATCTCTTTTGACCCCCAAATTCTTTCATCACCTGTTTCCTTGATTCATGCCAACCACGTCCAATGTGATCTGGCAGTGACCTCTGCTTACGATTACCACTGTCAAATGCCCTTCTAGGCTTATCAAAAAACAGCCACTCCCTTATTGTTTCGCCCTCAAGCAAGAATAGGTCAAACAGATCTACAATAGGAAAAAGAAATTATCAGTCGAATTAAAACAATAGCAGTAAGAAACTACCTCAGTAAGTTAAATCATATCGAAGACTTGTAAATTGGCATGCTAGAGATGAGCTCTCAATGCAGAAGACTAGGCCATGCTAGTACAATTTATCCAGCAATCATAAAAGACCTGCTGCTGCCAAAAAGATGAGAATAACAAGAAATAAAAGGAAAAGAACAAGAAACAGAGACAAAACAAAGGAAAACATTAAAACAGTAGGAAAAATGCCATTATTAAGAAGGCTTACCACTAGCATTCCATGGAGATTTTGTTGTAGCAGCTCCCTCACAATGAGGTATACCCACACTCTTACCCAGTGTCTTCGCACTAAGAGCATCAAATAATAAATTGTCCTTCAAAACAATGCCCCCAGGCCGCAAAATTGGAGCCATGCCAGGAGAACCTTCATTTAAAGATAGAGAAGCATGAAAGCTGCTGCAGTACTCATGATACCATTGAGATCCTTGGGCAGGCCTCGCACAATCCCAGAGTGCACATTTTGGCCCCATGAAAGCAGAAGGTGGTGGAGATATATAGGCCAGAACATTGGATTCAATATCCTTTCCAAACATTTCGGCACTGCTGGCATCAATAGGGAGCCCATTATCGGATACTTGATGCAAACCAAACTGATGATAATCCAGCTGAGAAACCATGTCTGAATTATTGATGACTGTATTTTCAAGACCTGGGACACTGCTTTGGAACTGATCAAATCCTTGAAAACCATGTTCCTGGGAGTTAGCATTCAAGACATGTTCCTGTGGATTATTGTTCAATGCGTAGTCCTGAAAAAGAAGTGTTTTGTATTATCATCATCAGAAGCTATAAATATAATCATAAAAACAAGTAGTAAGAGGAAAGTTGGAAACCCATTAGAATCTCACAGACAATACTAAATAAACTTTAAAGGTAATCAACATAAGCAAAGCTCTCAACCATACTTAGAATTTTATTTGCGTAGCTACATACCAACCTCCTATACCCAGAATTTCATAATTCATGCACATTCTCCCATTTCTTAACTGTGATTTCTCGCAGAACCATTACAAAATGTAGAGCTAAAAAGTACGTGCGGCATGACAATATTGAGCATGTCTCACATCTTTATAATGTAATGACTCAAAGCAAGATTAAGGGCAAACAGCAAGCCATTTGTGACCTGATATAAAGCATTGAGTTCCAAAATGTAACTATGTTGGGACAACTGTTGAGTTGGCGGTGTCGCCTGGTTTCACATGCTTCTGCCTATTCTTTGTACATATAAATAAGTAGAAGGATGGAAAAAAAACAAAAAAACAAAAAACTTACGCCAAACTCCAACCTTTCAACACATTAGTCATTTGGGAAATATGGAAGGTTCACAAAAAATTGATGATCGTAACCTTTATCCTTTTGTATGACCGAGAGCGAGACCAGTATTCTCTTTGGCCCATACAACTATTTGTCCTAGTTGAGAACTCATACCTTCTTTACCTTAAAAACAAGCTATTTTTCATCTTTTCCATTTTCAGGAGGAATTTTATTGTAGTCATATGACAGAAAAGTGCAACAGAAAGCATTTCCAAATTGACCTCAAGAGATCTAGAACAGAAAAAGGCTATTTGAATTTTTCCAGAAATGGAATGGAAGTCTAATATAAGTAAAACCTTGATCTAGAGGGATCCATTTAAAATAAATATAAAAGATAGACTTTTGATTTATCCCAATTCATTTATTTAATCAGGCACATTGCAAACAATAAATGGGTAGATATCATGAAGAAGTGAAAATTTATCCAACATAAATCACGAAAAAAAATACCATAGAAGTACAAGATCCCACCTCTTGAAATGCCTCAAAACTGTGCATATCAAGATTTTGGGCATCATGCTCAAGCTCAGGCTTCGGCTCAGCCTTCAGTGCTGATGATTCCAAAAATTCACTAGTGGCATCATCTTCCTCCTCACACAATTGCAACAATCGACCTATATCATCCGAGAACGACCCAAGACTACCAACCTACAAAACAATATTTATTTTTAAAAAAAGGTAATCAAAGATATTTCTATAGAAAAAACAAAGATTAAGCCGAAAAAACACTTAGATACAATGACTTGAGGATACAAACAAGTAGAGAAGATGCCGATGATGGGACGTTGAGCTCGGCTTTCCACTCGCGGAGACTCTGATAGACTTGCTCCTCCAACACCACCACGTCACTGGTTCGACCCTCTATCCTCGCTGCTTGAAGATGAGCAAACCTTTCTTGAAGATCATTGACCCGATTTTTGGCATTTTCCATCAACAGATGGTGAGATGTCGATGTGCATTTACTCTTTGATCCGTTCTGCATTGGAATCCTAACAAACCAAAACATTTATGACTGTTAACATATTAACCAAAATTGGCATACCCATTGCATCATAAAAATAAGCACCAAGGCACAATAAGGAAAAAAAAGATTACACTCATGTAGAGCGAGAAAACACCATTATTTCCACCCTCAATGACAACACACTGCTGTAATCCTCTCAACATTAACTTTCCATAATTGAATTTAATACCAAAAAAACAAAAAAACAAAGCAAAGACACTTCTTGATTGGGTAGATGACTGGTTGTGAAGATGCAAATCTTGTCCCTTTCTATCAGATAATCAAATCAATGTCATAACTAATTCTTTGAGTTTACATTTATTTTCTTTTTCCTTTGTTTTCTCTTCACCCAAACAGAAAAAATTAGCGGAAGTAACCAAACAGAGGGGAAAACTGTAAAACATAATTGAATTGAAACAACTATAGCCAAGTGATTGATTCATCAAAATCCTCAACTCTGCCTCGAAACCTAAAACTCCGATGCTAATGTGCAGCAGACAAGAGAATCTTATACCAAAAATAATCAAAAAAATCGGTGCCAACAATACATAATTCAAAGCATTACCTCTAAAAATTTCACAACAAGCGATTAATATGACAGAACGAGTAACGAAGGAGATTGCCCTAAGAACTTGTCGCCTGTAGAGAAGAAGAAAAAGCTTCCAGCTTTATTTTGTACAGAGCCAATTTGCTTGCGACTCGTCTAGACGGTCTAGTCGTCTACATAAAGTTTCGTTAAATTACCACTATACCCCTTTTGAGATCACAAATCAGCTCGGTCCTACAAAGTGGGCCAATTTCTTTGAAGCCCAATAATATCAAAAAGTAGCCCAGTTGGCCCAAGTCACAGTACCCAATTTTCACCCTCTCCCTTGGTCGGTGCTGGGCCGAGAAAATATGTAAAGCTTAAAGCCTTAACAGCCAGTCAGATATCGGCCCATTAGAGTGCTCGTGGGCACGTAAGGTTACCATTCCGTGCTTCGATATCGACTATTGTAGAAATATGAAACGGGCTGAAGAATTGTACAAAAGGGCCAAAAGTTTGATCCTGATGCAAACTGGGCCTTTGCATGAGCAAGTAGCCCAATATGCCTGGGCCCGTAAGAATTGCTCAAGGGAGTGGGACCAAGGCAGCCCAAACTGGAGGGTCTTGGGTTCAAATTTTGTAAATGGCCTTGAGAAGTTGATAGGGGAATTGGGCTCTATCCAGATCCAAAAGACTTTCAATCTAAAAGATTAGAGACCAGTTGGCTTGTTTTTTTGCTAATTCAATTTGACTTGTTGCGTGCCAGTATAAGTACGCTAGCTAATCTTGTTTTGTTAATGAAAAGTAGGTTCGGCCCCTGTTGGCAGAGACTGTTCATTCCCTCTTCATATAAAATTCTCCTATGAGTCGTAAAATGGGTTTGTAACGAGTTCTTAACTTTTAGAGTGTGTTTGGATTGAGGGATTTGGGGAAAGGGAAGAGAAGGGAAAGGGAAGGAAGAGAATGGAAAGGAAAATACATTTCCCTCTCTCATGTTTGGATAGATAAAAAAAGAAAGGAAAGAAAAGTAGTTTAATTTACTAGTTTATCCTTATTTTTTATGTTTAAGTGTTATGTTCAAGGGTAAAATAGGTTTTAAACTTATAAGTAACTTAATTAGTAATCTCTTCCCTCCAAATGACTCCATTTTGGGAGGAAAGAATTTTGACAAAAATTTAATGAAATCTTCATTCCAAATCCTCTCAAATCCCTCCCCTTAATTTTTTATAAACTATCCAAACAAGGGAATTGGAAGCAAACTCTTTCCTTCCAATTCCCTTCCCTCCCCTCCAAATCCCTCAATCCAAACACACTCTTAAGGTTCAAAATTTAGAAAAAAAATATATTTATATTTTGTTCGGTCTTACGAACCCAACAATATATTTTTTATTCGAAATAAAAATCAAATGCAACTTGAAATGTGTATGAAATGTCTTTTGTATTATATCCAACAATCTAAAATTATTATGTACTTTTCATGTTGAATTTGATTTTTATAACAAACAAAAAAAAATATAGTTAGATTCGTAAGACCGATCAAAATAAGAATATATTTTTTTAAAAAAAATTTCAAAAATTTTAAACCCTAATTTTTTGGATCTCCTGCCTTCCATGTGCTCTATAGTCTGTACTATGTGTTTCTCAAATGATTTCTATATTTGATTCAACTCTCTAAAGCCAGCTCATTCCAACAAAGTCCTATCTTCTACATCTTATCTTATATATTCCCATTCACATCCCAACTAGACCCTCTTTTAAAAATAATAATAATAAAAAAAAACAATAAGCAATGGCTGCATCCACGATTCTCCCACTCATTCTCTTGACACTCACTCCAGTACTCCTCATCACCATCCCTCAAACCCTAGCCAAAACCCCTGTAGCCCCAGCCCCTGCACTTGCCGGTCCGGTTAACCTAGTCAGAATTCTTGACAAAAGTGGCCAATACAAAACCTTCTTTCGCCTATTGCAACAAACCCAAGTGGGAAACCAAGTCAATAACCACCTCAAGGGCTCCATTACCGAAGGCTTTACCGTGTTCGCCCCTACCGACAACGCCTTCCGCAATCTCAAAGCCGGAACCATAAACAGACTCACCAACCAACAACAAGTTCAGCTTGTGCTTTACCATGTCGTAGCAAAATACTACTCTTTGAATGGTCTTCGATCGGTTCGTAACCCTGTTAGGACCCAAGCTACGGGCCAAAACGGCATTTTTGTGCTTACCTTCACTAGTCAAGGAAATCGGGTCAATGTGTCTAGTGGCATGGTTAAGACACAAATTAACAATGCTCTAAGGCAGAAATTTCCTCTGGCTGTTTATCAGGTGGACAAAGTTTTGTTGCCTAAGGAGTTGTTTGGAGCAAAGTCTCCGTCGGAAGTGGACAAAGGTTCCCCCGCTGACGGGAAGTATTCGACGAACGATGTGTGTTGGATATGGTGCAAATAGTAACGTGACCAAACACAGTGATGGCAGAAAGAGAGAGCTACAACCTACAAATCTGCAGCGTGAATAAAGGGAGGCGTGAATAAAGGAACGAAGCTGCTTCTCTAATATCCCCGTTGAATAAGAGGGCGAAGGCTTTTTGAAAAAGTCTTTTTTGTCTTGTAAATGCATTTTTTTTTTCGAGAGAGGGGGCTTCAAGTTCTTAGGAAGAGCCGTACGAGGCAGCTCACGTACGGTTCGGGAGCCGAGCCCCAGCACAGGGGCTTAGGTCAACACTTATCTAATAGCCAGTCATCAATTGGAAGCAGGCAAAATGGTGATGAATTGCAATTGGTCCAAACCTTCGACCAGCGACTTATTGCGACCCGCCCAGAATGCCCATCCATACTAAGACCTTATTCACAATTCACACAGCGAAGAAAGGCCGAGTGCGAGTGGAAGAGGGCGTGGCCAGAGGCACTCCCAAGCTGCGCTAATCCCTTTCAATTGGTCTCCGGTGTCGTTGTATGGAATCCCTACCCTGTTTTCCACATGGTTCTTTCCTCCATCGATATCCAATTTCTCTTGCCATTTCATTGTCCTTTTTTTTATGGGTCTTGGATCTGAGGAATCTTGGCTTGGATTGGGCTCAAATTTTATAAATGGCCTTGAGAAGTTGATAAGGGGAATTGGGCTCTATCCAGATCCAAAAGGCTTTCCATCTAGAAGGGATCTTAGAGATTAGAGACCAGTTGCAGTTGACTTGTTTTTTGGCTAATTAAATTGATTTGCAGGTTTTAAACTATTTTTAAGTAAAACTTGGTGCGTGCAGCAAGTATGCTGGCTAATCTTGTTTTGTTAATGAAGAGTAGGTACGGGCTCTGTTGGCAGAGACTGGTCTCCTCTTCCATGTCCAATGGATTATGACTGGCTGACAGAATAAATACATCTGGAAGTTCATGGGTCCTTCTCATCAGATCGGTTAAGACTGATTAATGGATCTAAATATATTTCTTAAAAATAAATCCAGACTCATCAGATCGGTTAAGACTGATTAATGGATCTTATGATAGTTATTATGGATGTTTTTTGAATCCAAATCATGTATTGTCCACTAGGAGATACCTTTACATGTATTCCTACTCCATCTTACAGTTTCAGAAATTATCTTGTCTTCCTCATTTGAACTCATATAACTTCTTTAATTCGGGACAGTTAATACCCAAGCATATACTCAAGAATAGACAATACCTTTCAATGCAAAAACTCATCCAATATATATATATATAAATATATATAATAGTTAGCACAGCATGTGGGGAGGCCCTAAGTGGCAGTGCCTAACTGTGTATTAGAAACCACTTGTAATTGTTTTCAGAGACATCCCGCAATGAGATGCCTTATCATGCCAGGCTGCCAGACCCACCAAACATTGTCTTCTATTTGATTGATCAAAAACTTCGATTCCAACAATAATTACAACCAGACTAGAGAATAGTGTGTATATATGATCTTCAGATGGTTTGGATCAGATTCAGACCAAACATTATTTGATCATGTCCAATCTGTCAATCATATACACGTATGTGGTTTGTAAGTAATGTAATAAATGGAAATGTTTGTTTCAATCAGTCCAAGTGAGGGTAATAATCATAATACTCCTATATAGCAAGACTTGCGAACCAAGATATATGTATACAGCTAGCCTTAATGAATTGTTAAAATTAGATAGATGTGAAAATAAAATTTGATAGAAAGTAAGCACTTCCCTCTCTCTCTCTCTCTCTCTCTATATATATATATATATTCCCTTGCTGCCTTCCATGTGCTCTATACTATAAGTTTGTCTCCTGATTTTTATATTGATTCAACTCTCTAAAGCCAGCTGATTCCAACAAAGTCCTAACTTCTACATCTCAATATCTTATCTTATATATTCCCATTCACATCCTAACTAGACCATCTATCACCAAAAACTCCTAGCAATGGCTGCATCCACTATTCTCCCACTCATTCTATTGACACTCACTCCTGTACTCCTCATCACCATTCCTCAAACCCTAGCTCAAACCCCTGTAGCCCCGGCCCCTGCGCCTGCCGGTCCAGTTAACCTAACCGGAATTCTTGACAAAAATGGTCAGTATACAACCCTCATTCGCCTATTGCAACAAACCCAAGTGGGAACCCAAGTCAATAACCAGCTCAATGGCTCTACTGAAGGCATGACCGTGTTTGCCCCGACCGACAACGCCTTCAACAATCTCAAAGCCGGAACCCTAAACGGCCTCAACAACCAACAACAAGTTCAGCTTGTGCTTTATCATATTGCACCAAAATATTACTCTTTGAGTGATCTTCAATCGGTTCCTAACCCTGTTAGGACCCAAGCTACGGGCCAAAACGGCGGTGTTTTCGGGCTTAACTTCACTAGTCAAGGAAATCAGGTCAATGT
Source organism: Tripterygium wilfordii (assembly GCF_013401445.1). NCBI lineage: Eukaryota > Viridiplantae > Streptophyta > Magnoliopsida > Celastrales > Celastraceae > Tripterygium > Tripterygium wilfordii. The sequence continues at coordinate 758,604 of NC_052248.1, read as the reverse complement.
GTCAAGTGGCATGGTGGTGACACAAATTAACAATGCCTTAAGGCAACAATTCCCTCTGGCTGTTTATCAGGTGGACAAAGTTTTGTTGCCTGAGGAGTTGTTTGAAGCCAAGTCTCCATCGGAGGCACCATCGGATGTGGACAAAGGTTCCCCCGCTGACGGGAAGAATTCGACGAGGACTGTGGGGGCGGAGGAGCCGTCGACTGCAGGAAATGGTTCAGGTGGACTGAATGTGGGGTTTGGTGTTGTTGTTGGACTAGCATTGGCTTGCATGGGGGTTCTTTCTTGATTATCAAGAATTGAAGATGGTTTTCAAGATTTGAATATTTTTCATTTTTCTTTGAGGATGATGAATCCTGGGGTTTGATTATTGCATATACACCTTCATCATGTTCTATACATTTTATTTTCCCTTCCTCAATTAATCAATTGTTTCATGGGTGTTTCATTGCTTCATTTCCCATTGTGTGCCCTAACCCTAATTTTAGAATCTCTTAAGCATGCAATTGGGCCGCCAACCTAGAAAGCCCAAAACTTAAAGAGTTTGCTACGTGGGCTTGTATAGCCCATGATCTTCTATACCTAGAATTATAAGCATCATACTGATCCTAGCATAGCACAGAAAAGTAGCAATCAGAACAGTTGAAATCTAATAAAAGCAAATTGATTGTTACAAAACCAGTTTCTAGTAAGCAGGAGCATGAACCCTTATCATCCACACTTGCAGCAAAGATTAAACAGAATATGCTGAAATCTAATAAAAAATAGTAGAATAAAGTGACAAGAACAGAAATTTTGAAAGACCAAACACCATACCATAACATTAATCTTAGCTGATCTAAACTGGAAGTGATGTCATCTGGTTGATCTACCCAGATCAAAATAATCTCCTTCTTGGCTTTGAGTTGCAGAGTTCTTGACTAAATCCCCATAGTTCTTGAGAGAGAGCTGCAGGTTTATGCTATAACTCATCATCTTTCCGTCCCATCTATATGAACACCATCTGGGCTGATACATGGGAGTTACACCATCAGTTTTCAGATCATAATAATAGAATTCATTAGCATAAATAAATATCATGCCATCCTCCCAAGCTCCGCAAAAAGGTGGTGAATCTCGCCACGAACGATAAGTACTTATTCTATACTCCTTTGCCCACCTTTCGTTGTCGTAATCTTTTAATACCCATATCTCAAGATGGTCAGTCGAAGACGACACGTCTGTTAAAGCCAGGGTTTCCCTCCAACTAAACAATTCATACTGTCTGAGGAGGCTATGAGGCAGAGGAGTCACTCTGAATTTTTCCTTTCTAACATCAAAGGAAACAATCATACCCTTACTTTTCAATGGTTTCCAGTGTATGACTTCAGATGCTGGCACAGCCACAGAATCTTTACCAATACAACAAGGAGGAACATCAGAGATCTGCCGCCATTCGCTCGAGCCCAAAGTGAGAACTTTAGTCACTAAACTAATATCCATATGTGTTCCTTTCCACTTTCCAACATCACAAACATAAACTAGCTTGTATTGGTTTGTTGTACTGTCAAATCCTAAACCATAGGACTTCCTAATGGTGTCCAACATAGTTGGTGTGTACGAAGTCGAAGTCGAAGTCGCTCGTGGTAGCATTAGCACTTCTCCTTTGATGGGATTATAGAGAAAGGCTTCCTCAACACAAGAATTGTTTTTAAAGAGGAACAGCCCATAACCGAGGTAGTTTGAAACCAAGCGAACATATGAATTTGCAAATCCTGCAATCCGCCGCTCACTGGATATTAAGACATTGTTAGAGAGATCCAGTTTCAATGAATATAGTAGGCTCTGTTGGTGACCATAGTGTTTAAGGACCACAAGTTGAGATTTTTTAAGGAAAGGAGGACTATCAATAATTTCGCACCAGCATTTACAGACACGTCGACAGCTTGGAAGCAGTTCCACTGACAATCTTGATAAGATGTTGATTACCATATCAACCGGGAGAAACAAGGTCCATTCTCTAGATTCAGATTCTGACTTTGATATCTCTTGGTCGCAACGGTGGTTTTCCCCTCCGATGATCATCTTTTCTGCCATGTTTTTTTTTTCACTGTCCTACTATGCCAACAATAATGAAGAAGAGCAAATGTCAGAATATGTATCAATAAACAAAAGAGTCAAATTACTAAATTAAAGAAAGTAGAGAAAGAAGATGCTAACAACCATTAAAGCTGAATCATAATAGAATTTGGTGTCAAGATGAAGAAGGCAAAAAATAAAGTTATGATGAATTTGGAAAATTGAATCAACTTTTGAAAAAATCAGAATTTCTACCTAAACTGAGTAGTAATACTTGTATTCTATCTCCTTCACTTGATGCAGATATTGTTAGCCATGTCAATTTGCAATGAATAATCTTTAACAGGTGTCTAAGAAACACACAGGTTGAGATCCTCTGAAAATGTAGACACTGATAAGTATGTTAGCAAAGAGAAAGCTGTTAATGATTTCACAACTTTGCTACAGCTTCGAAAATGAATTAGGAACATGATTATTTCCCTTCGAGGATTATAGAGAAAAACTCGCTCTCTGTGATTTCGCACCAGAATTTGCAAACAGATCGGCAAGATTGCAGTAGCGATTTTGACTGGCAATCTCAAGAACACATTGATTAGTGTATTAACTGGGAGGTATGAGATCCCTTGTTTAGATTCTAGATTCGATTCTTGGGTCTTGCAGGGGGTGCGTGTTTTTGTTTTTCTATGATATTCTTCATCAAAACTCAAAATCTGATGTATATGCAACCCAGAATTCAAATAAACAAGACATGTAAAGAAGAAAAGACATTGTTCCATTGATTTGTACCTGGCGAAGAACTCCGGCTGTATTTCACGATGCTTTAGGAACGATGATGAGCAAATACCGAGACTCTTTAGCCGCAGATGCTGCTTGAGACTCGAAGTGGAATTCTTGTGGGGAATTATTTATGATATGCGAAGGAAAAAAAAAAGAAACTTATGGGCCTTGGCCCATTTGCAGAATCATTAAATTTGCGGGCTTTATAAGTAATTTAGGAGTCAAGGTAGCCTTTCAAGTATAGTACTGCAATTTGTAATCACTGGCATCACAATTCACAAACGAGTAAGCCATCCTTCCAACGAACCACGAGATAAGCATTGTCCATCAGCATTTGAAGACTTAAATCTTTCAAGAGCATAAAAATGCTTATTTGCTATGGAATAAAGTGAGGAGAACAGGTCAGCGATTCAACAGAAAATGTTGAAATCTAATCAAAATAAGCAGAAAAAAGTGAGGAGAACAACAATTATCAAGACCAAACACCATACCACAACATTAAAGTAATCCTAAACTGGAAGTAATGTCATCTGTTTGATCTTCCCAGATAAAAATAGTCTCCTTTTAATTATCTTTCCTTTCAATCCATATGAACACCATCTGGGCGGATACATGGTAGTTACACCATCAGTTTTCAGATCACAATAATACAATCCATTACGATAAGTTTATATCACGCCATCCTCCCAAGCTCCAGAAATAATAGTGAATCCGGCCAAGAATGATGAGTACTTATTCTATACTTCTTTGCCCACCTTTTGTTGTCGTAATCTTCTAAGACCCATATCTGAATACAGAGATTCCGTAGCCGCAGAAGCCTGCTCGAAGTCGAAGTCGTCTGGGGAGGGAGTTTTGATATGCGAAAAGGGGAAAGTACGGATAGACCACTCAAACATATGATTGTTTGTAATTGAGTCATCGAAGGAATTTTTTCAACATTTTAAATTTTTTCAATTAGGTCACTTCGGTCAATTTCTGATCAATTTCAATTGGAAATTGTTGACATGGCTAATTGCGAGAACAAATCACTCATTTTTTGCTGACATGGATTTTTATGACGTGAAATTTATATTTTATAATTATTTATTATTAAGAGGTTTTTTTTCAAATTATAATTTATTTTGAAATTATTGAAATGGTGAAGGCTCAAATGATATTTTTCTGTTTCCAATTTGGGTTTTCGAAGATCCAAACGCACAATAGTAGCATCAACAAAGACGAGATCTGTCACGATGATAGCGCTCCAACGGTGAAGGCTCAGACCATTGATGAGCTCCACTCACTTCAGAAGGAGAGGTCCACGCCCAACACTCCTATTCAAGGGAACCAGTGTACGACGGCCTTTCCGTGGTCGGTGTGTCGGATCCAGTGGGTAGTAGGAGTAAAGGTAGATGTCGTCGGCGACTCAAAATTGAGGGGAAGAGAGGAGGGAGAGAGAGAGAGAGAATCATTTTTGAGATTTTCTTTGGTTAAAGAGAGAGAAACAAATGAAAAAGAGAAAATTGCAACAAAAAAGTGGACCCTTAGATTGGACGGCCCCTCAATCTTGCTTGCCTTTGATACCATATCCGAAGAGGAGCGCCAGAAACAACAGCTCCAGATCCAGTCCACCATGTATCCCCTTGATCATATGGAGGTATCGCAATCAAGATAGCTAAAACAGAGCAACTTCGAAGCACCAATGTCGACGACGAACCAGATCGATTGAGAAAGAGAGGGAGAGAGACAGAAATATAGAGTTTGAGCAGGATGAAATGACCTAGAGTTTATGCGATTTCATTCGGGGGGTTTTTTTTTCCTTTTCGAGTTTTTTTTTCTAATTATTAACATATTATTATATGTCACCTTTTATTTAATTAATTATTATTCTATAATGACATGTAATGTCCATGTAATCAAAATATGTTGATATGTCAACAATTTTCTGCTGAAATTGATGGGAAATTGACCGGAGTGAACTTAATTGGAAAATTTTAAAACATTGGGTGATCTAATTGAAAAAAAATTCTTTCAGTGACCCAATTATAAACGACCTTATCTTTGAGTGACATATCCGTACTTTGTCATATGCGAAGATAATAAATACGAGCTTCTGGGCCTTTATCCATTTTTAGATCCACGGACTCCATTCTCGACTGCCTCTAATTCATTCAACTTTAGGGCTTCTACGGAAAAATAGGGACCGTGCTCCGAGGGTTTCTTCATCGCCACAGCAGTTGAGTTTCAGGTACAAATCCATTCACCACTCTCTCTAGCTTTACAAAATGTTTAGTTTATCCAAAAAAATTTGTTTCCAATGCGTATCTTGAAGTGAGTCGCTAGGAACTTATGCGGAGACACTGTTAATAGACTCTTCATCGCCACAAGTAGTTGAATTTTAGATACAAATACATACTCTACTCTCTCTCTCTATATATATATACATATATGGACTTTATGTTTGTTTTATCTGAAAGTTCTCGTCTTTGAGATGCGCATCTTGAGTTTTGGCATTGTTGAAATCAGTGAGAAACATGGCCGAGGATGAAATAACTGGGGCTGAAAACCAACTCTGCGAAGGACAAAAAGCGAAGCCCAAATTTAAGTCGAAAAAAGAAGAAGAAGAAGAAGAGATACCATACCTTGCTGTTGAGTTGGTGATAAACATATTATTAAGATTGCCTGCAAATTTACTGGTGAGATGCCGGCAAGTGTGCCGATCCTGGTGTGAAGTAATTGATAGCCTTTCTTTTGCTCACAAACATCAGGCTAGCTACCATATGGAAGAATTTCGAGTTGTGTATTATGAGACCAGGTCACATGATAAAAATTTGTATCTGCTGAATATTGATGAACCCAACTATAGTTTCAGAAGAATCAGAGTGCATCCAATGATTGCAGATTCACATATGTTGTGCTGGTTAGACTACATTGGATATGGATTGTTTTACGTTTTTTGCAACGGGCAAACCTTTCTCTATAATCCTATTAGAGGACAAATGTTAATTCTGCCACTAACTCTTCTGTCTACATCTTATGGTTTGGGGTTTGATAACGCAACAAATACCTACAAACTTGTTAATGTTCTCCTGCTGGAGGGAAAGTATTGGATTCAAGTTTACACATTAGGCACAAGCTCGTGGCGACAAATCTCAGCTGTTCCTCCTTGTGAATTTGATTGGCATTTAGCCCCCGTGCCTGCATATGGAGATGTACACTGGGGAAGTAAGAATCTGATAGTTTCTTTCGACCTTAAAAAGGAAGAATTCAAGTCTACTCCTCTTCCTTACCGTGACCGGTTTCAGGAGACTCGGGACTATAAATTGTTTGATTTTAGAGGAGCCCTGGCTGTAGTATATGAGTCATACTCATTTTCCTCATACTCCGCGATATGGGTCTTGAAGGATTACGACAACAACAGTAGGTGGGCGAAAGATTACAATATAAGACCTGCATTGAGTTCACGATATGTTCTCCAGGTTACTGCTTGGAATGATGGCATGATAATTGGTAAAGGTGAAAATTTGTTTTATTATGATCCAAAGTCTGATGGCCTGACCACTTTGGACAATGAAGGTTTTCGATATGTTAATGGCAGTGAGATGAGAAATTATACTGGAAACCTGATCTCTCTCAAGAATTATGGAGACTTGGCGTAGGTCCTCTAGGAGATCATTTTGTTCTGTGGAGAGCTATAATTTGGTACTGGTTTTATTTTCAGATTCATATCTTTTGTTGATTTCCTATCGGTTACTAGGGTAATGATTTGCTTAAGTTCATGTGAGTTGCTAGTTGCTACAAGTTCAAGGATATGTATATCTAGCCCTCATTTAGCAGGAAGGCTACTAATTTCAGGACCTATTTTGTTTGTATGAATGTCTAGTACTCTATTTTGTTTTTAAGTTTGAACTCTTGCTAAGTTATTAACTTATTATAGCTATGAACATGGGAAAAAGTTTTCTCAAATCTTCAAAACAATTGCATTGCAGGTTCTGAAGAAACACTAGAAAAGAGAAGAATTTGGTGATGGTGGAAAGTGTGTGTGAGAGATAAGCTATGTATGACAAAGTAAACAGAGTGTTTTGAAGTTTGAAGTAGAATAGAGAATAAGAGGTAGCCTGGTTGGTCAAGTTGCTTGCCTAGAACTTTGAGGTCTAGGGTTCTATTCTCATCAGGGATTAGGATTTGGGTAATTTTCATCCACTGTGATGGGGCCATGTTCTTACCCTCCTGTCACAGATTTATCCTCCCTGACTCGAACTGTGCACTAGATGGTAAACCGACGTGTCCTATTCTACTACACCGAAACCAACGTACCAAGGCACGGAACAATCTGAAATGGGCCACGGGTCCGCATGTACAGATGGGCTTGCAGTGATTGAAGCAGCATAATCCATTAAGAAAATTAAGGCCCAAAAGGCTTAGAATTGGTAAGCAATTGCAAGCCCACAAAACTTAGGTTACGCCAAGGCCTCCAAACGCCATTCTGCATGTGGCCCGTTTGTGGAAACAATAGGCGGTTCAAATGTTTGAGACTCAAGCCCAGCCCGTGTTGTTCGTCCGTGTCTCTCTCTCTTCATTTACATCAAAATCCACATAGTTTATTAATCAAAATTAGTCTTGTTGTTTAGTTGATTGAACCTCAAAAAACGACATAGTTTATTCATTTCATATTTCCACAAGCAAGATCAACTAAAGAACATGATCCCAGTTATCCTAAATGTTCAGATAGACGCTGTACGCATCAAATTCCTCAGTATAAATTAAATACACTTAGAATTTGATACAAATTACAAATATTTAAATCAAAGTGGATTTGATCTCTTCTTTTGACGTATTCCACACGAATACGGAATCCTCTGATTTTAGTTGAGTGCTTCAAACAAATTCTACGAATTTGTAATAAAATCCAGTTGGATTTGAGTGTTGGACTTGAATTTAGGATTTGATTGTCGGACTTGAGACTTGATGGAATTCTAAGAATTCTGGATTTAGAGAACTTGAATTTCACTTCCGAGACTTGACTTAGACTTGAGACTTGAAGGAATTCTAAGAATTCCGGATTTAAAGAACTTGGACTTTTCACTTCCGAGACTTGACTTGGATTTGAGACTTGAAGGAATTCTAAGAATTCCGGATTTAGAGAAGAAATTTGAGAGAGTCTTTACATAGTTTCTCTCTACTCCTCTCCTTTTTTTTTTTTTCCAAATGAGCTTGGTATTTATAGGCAAAGGGAGAAGTGGGATTTACTTATGTACCCTTGGCCTTAACCCTTGACATTAAGGGTATTGTAGAGAAATCACTTAATCAATGATTATCCCTTTAATTTTATTTTTATTTTATTTGAATTTGATTTGATTTGTATTTATCTTAGATTTTATCCATTTAACAATATTTTGGGCTTCATAAATTATTTTAATTTAGGGCCCACTATTTTATTTAATTGGGCTGCAAATTTTTTGTGTCTACAAATGCCCCCTCAAGACTTAAGTTATCAAAGACTAGATAATTTAAGTCTTGAATTATCTAATAAAATTTGTTTTATATAATCACAATTTGATTTGTATTTGATAACTTATAACTAATCTCACTTGATATAGGAGATTTAGTCTTATATAAAGCCAACTATGCCATAGAGTTTGTATACTCCACACCACGCATAAAAGGTGAGATGGCTTTCTTCACTTTTTTTTTTTTTTTTTTTTTTTTTTTACACAACACCTTTGTTTCCTTGTTGCATCCCATATATATATATAAATGTTTTGCTTTAAAAACAACCAAATTTGACTTTCGTGGTTGTGATGTTGCATGGCTGCACCATAACTATACATATACATATATACACACCTGTATATGTATTCTTTCTTCGGCAGCTGAAATTTCTTTTTCTTTTTTTTTTCCCTTTGGAAGCTGATTTTTTTTTTTTTAAATTTAGATATGGCCTCCCGCAAACCGTGTTCAGCCCCAAAGACGGATTCTGAGGGTAGCTCAAACTCTAATCCACAATGGATTACAGAATCTAGTAATCCCAAATTTAAAGGGAAAACAATTCGTTTTCCGATGGCTTTTGTTGGACTTCACTCTTCTACAGATATGCAGAGTCATCTTAAATTTCACGTCAATAGTGCAATGACTGGTAGTTTTGCTATCCCGACGTCAATCGATTTCAAGGTTTGGATATGTCTTTAATTAGCAAATCCAAGGAATTGGCATCCACGGATGCCCGTCGTCCTGGCCTACCTTACTTGTGTATTGCACCACATCATAATGAGGATGACTTCATCCCACAGCCTTTGATTGTCGAGAATATTGGGAACAAATTTATTAGATGGGGGACATCTTTGAACCCCAGAGGAGAGATTTCATATCTTAATGGATTTTGGGAGTGGTACAGACGGGTTGCTGGACTCCTTAAGGATAGAGGCTTGGAGGATTTATCATTAGCAGTCGAAGCAGCAACGATGGAATATCATCGTCCCCCTTCAGCATATCGGGCTTTATGTGAGGTATGGTGTCCTGAAACCAATACCTTTGTGACGAGGCATGGAGAAATTGGCATTTCTCTTTGGGAGATCTTATTTATGCTCGTATGCTTATTGTTCCAGACTTTACTAAGGAACGTTGCAAGATAGAAGCAGAACAAAAGGAAGTTAGACTTGAGATTTCTCGTCTAGAGAAGCAAATAATGCTTTGTCCTCCAAACTTGACTCCATTGATGAGAAAATGAAAAAGGAAAATGATGACCTTAATCAATTGAAGGAATCACATTCAAAGCTAGAGAAGCTCCAAGTTAAGGATGCCACTACAGTTGAGTCGATTGCTAGACGGAAGGCAACTTTGGAAGATGGATTCCGTGGGCTAGCAAATTGGATCAAGAAGAATTAGACTTCTTTATTTATTTATTCATGTTCTTTGTCATTTTGGTTAACTTTTTTTTTTTTACGTAATGAACATTCATATCAATGAATTCATTTGTTTTTTTTTTTTTAATGCTATAACTTGGCACACCATCAAGTATGCACATATAAGCATTAAACGAAGGTATTCTCATTAAAGAAAGGAACCTTAAATCATAACATGAATGTATATTTACATGCTTCGATTTTGTCCTTTCGAAATGATAAAACAAAGAAATTTTTTCTTTGAATTTGATTGAACTTGAAAATAAAAGACAAAGTCTTCTATTTTTATTTGGATTTAAAATGAAAGACAAAGTCTTTTTTTTTTTTTTTTTTTGATTTGACTGAATTTGGAAATAAAAGACAAGGTCTTTTTTTTTATTTGATTTGACTGAATTTGGAAATAAAAGACAAGGTTTTTTTTTTTATCTGATTTGACTGAATTTGGAAATAAAAGACAAAGTCTTTTTTTTTTATTTGATTTGGAATAAAAGACAAAGTCTTTTTTTTTATTTGATTTGATTGAATTTAGAAATAAAAGACAAAGTCTTTTTTTTTAACTGAACTTGAAAATAAAAGACAAAGTCTTCTATTTTTATTTGGATTTGAAATAAAAGACAAAGTCTTTTTTTTTTTTTGATTTGACTGAACTTGGAATTTCCCAAGCTGCCTACGTACTCCTCTTGAGGAGATCAAGTCAAACGTAGTTCCAAGGAAATTTTTTTTTTTTTTTTTTTGATGCCATTCATAGTTTATACTCATATGGGCAAGGAGTATTACAATTTGATTCTAAGCGTAAAAACGCTTCAAGAATTTTCCATTGATAGGTCCGATCCGTAGACCGTCCTTGTCGATAATTTTATAAGCACCATTTGTGTAGACTTCCGTGACTACATATGGTCCATCCCATTTGGGTAGGAACTTGCCCCCAGTCCGTCGAGTGATCAGAATCGGCCTCCTTATAGCTAAGACCAAGTCTCCTATTTGAAATGATCGAGGACGTACTTTTTTATTGAAAGCTCTGGACATACGAGCTTGATAGCATTCCAGTCGCTTTTGAGCTTCCAATCTTCTTTCGTCTAAGGACTCAAGTTCTTCCAACCTTAATTGAGCATTTTGCTCTGTAGTAAGGCCTTCTTGGATAGCAATCCTGAGAGACGGAATTTGACATTCCAGTGGTATTACTGCTTCAACGCCATAAACCAAAGAATATGGTGTGGCTTGTGTTGGTGTTCGATAAGTTATTCGGTAGGCCCACAAAGCTTCTCCTACCCTTTCATGCCAATCCCTCTTTGACTTGGAGACAACTTTCTTTAGCAAAGTGCAGAGAGTTTTGTTAAAGGCTTCTGCAAGTCCATTTGCTGCTGCGTTGTACATGGAGGAATTGTGTTGGACAAAATGAAACTTTTGACAAAGTTTGTCCATTAGATTGTTATAGAATGGTCCACTAATGAACTTCACTTGACCCAGTTTGGGTTACATGATGACATGATGTCAGCTGGTTCGAATTAATTGTGTTCTCCAATCAAACACTCGCATCTTGTCTACCACCATTTGCTTAAGTTTTTAAATTACTTGTTAGGGTTTTGACTTGTTAACCACTTTACTTATGGATCACATCATAACCTTATACAAATATATATATATATATATATATATATAATTGATTTCATGCATCATACTCTACAAGAGATCCACTCATATTTTATGAACCTATTAATTTATAGATTAAAAAAATACATTTTTTAGAATGGGACCTGAATCACTCCTCTTTGGATGTAAATTGAGTCAACTCATCAGGCCTATGTAATAATTCACAAAACTACATATGTCAGCCTAGAAAATTCATATGTGAATTCGTATCTCTGGAGAGGATTTGATCCTAATAAAAGAGCATAACTCACATGCACTTTAACACCGGGCACCGACCAACATTATTATTAACTAAAAATTAAAATGGTTTGTACCAAAAAAAAAAAGCTGGTCCTTTCGTGCCGGTTCATCATGGGCAAATTTGAGATTTTTTTAATGATGCTAGCTTGAGACACGTGGGGGTGTGTAAGAGACAACTCATTTTGCCACGTCATGCAAACGTAACAAGGGAATAGAAGATCCCGGTCCTTGCATATGCAATTCATGACGTGGCAGAGAGAGGTCGGTATTGTTGACATTGTTCGGAGTTATCCATGCCACGTGGGGGCCCAGGAACTACATCATCCACATGTCGGTGACGTATGGGTTTAAATTCAACTTGCTTTCATGCTTGCGTCATCCTCTGCGCACCGTCCGCGAGCGGTTATTGTTTTCTTTTTGATATTTTCTTCGGTACGTCTATTTATATTTATTAAAAAAAATAGCTGAAATAAAATAATCAACAAAATATATATTATCAGATTTTAGGTAAATCTCCAGAGAAAAATCCCGAAAAGTTGATGCTTCGCAAATTGCAAAGCCATGGAATCATTAAATTATTGAGACGCCTTTTTTTTTTTCCAAAGAAAACTAATTATATATATATATATTCTTTTATTGTAGTTTTTTTAATCTTAGTTCACTAGGCTAATCCAAGTATCACGGTTCGAAATCTAACTCACTAGTTCCATTAAAGGCTTTGTTGAATCTTAGGGGTGAGTTTGATTTTATAAACTACTTGGTTGGATAAGACATAGTCGATGTGAGATTCTAACAATTATGTTCAAATTTTCTTCTAAATATATAGTATTATGTTAAATAGATATCTTTTGATACACCATGTATGTAAAATCATTTAAGTGATAGTTGAAGGGTGAATCTCTATAGCATCAAATTATATGGAATTAGAATGTTCTAACTATGATTCTCATTAAGAATAATATCTTTGTGATTAAGCTTTGGGTTTTGTTATAACTTATTCTGTCGTCAGGTGAAAAATTTGTACGACATTCAATAAAAAGAGTAAACCTATATAAGCGGACACATAATATCTAATATTAGTTGAATTTTTTTTCTGTGGGCAATTACTATATATATATATATATATATATCTGTGTGTGTGGACATAAGACATGATTTTTCTCAAACTTCTGGTAAACGTCACAAACATGGTGAATCACACCCATACCTACATATATTGATATATACCAATTCAAGCATTCTAGGTAATGGAATATGCACTAATAAATAATACACTTTAGAACAACAAGACAAACAAGTGTGACACATATCTAACGTAAGCCCACAACTAATACAAACGCGTAATTAACCCACAAACACAATGACCCCTTCAAACATTCTCCATCACTTATATGTGTATATATACACACACACATATTCATCATGACATATAGACTTACAACCACCCCCCTCCTCTCCCTCTCTCTCTTGATCTCGAACATATAAGCAATAGCAATGCAACAAGCGATTCCTTACAAGTCATGGTTACCAATTTACACAACCAACAACAACCCACTGAACCCATCAAGCCTAACCCAGAAGAGCAACAATGGTGTTAATGACGGAGGAGTGCTAAGAGGGTCAAAGAAGAAGATGGGGACCATGGTGTCTGAAAATGCAATCATAGTGTTTGCAAAGCGAGGTTGTTGTATGGGGCATGTTGTGAGGAGACTGCTTTTAGGGCTTGGTGTGAATCCTCCACTTTATGAGATTGATGAAGAGGAGGAAGATGGAGTTTTGAAGGAATTAATGGAGATTGTTAATAAAGGTAAGAAAGTGCAGCTACCAGCAGTGTTTATTGGTGGGGCTTTGTTTGGAGGATTGGATAGAGTTATGGCTACTCATATTTCTGGAGAATTGGTTCCTATTCTCAAGGAAGCTGGAGCCTTGTGGCTTTGATATAATTGGTCAAATTTTGATCTTGTCCTCTGTTTTTGTTTTGTTTTTTCCTTAAAACTTGTAATAGGTTTCTGGGTAGTTGAGTTGATGAAATTGAAGGATCCAATATGAAGTTAATAGGTGGATCCAAGTATATGATTTATGACTTCTATTTCAATCTTGTTTAATGAAATGCTTCTTTGACTCGCATGGAAGAAAACTAATGACTTTTAGCAATCCAAATTGGGGAAGTCATGTTTGCATCATCTTTATCTGAGCCTTTGTCCCAAAAATTTAGAGTCGGCTACAAGTCTATGAGAATATCACCGGGAATCCATCACAGGGGAAGTCAGGTTTTCCTTGTCTGAAAAAAATAAAAGAAAAAAACTCCTCACAAGGAGCATCTGAATGGGATTTTCAACTCCTTAAAATACAGAACCCAGAGAAGGAGCAAGAAGAGGAAGTTATATTCCAAAAGAGTAATCCGCACATCAAAGAAGGTTACACGGGGAAGAAGTTTAGTACAAGAGTAATCAAATAGTATCCAACCATGAATCAAAATCATCCAACACCTTAGACTTGGACAGAGACGAAGAAGAAGAAGGCTGAGATAAAACAGGCTGATTATGATTGGATGTTTCCTCAAGTAAATTGTCAAGTACATCATCAATATTTGGGGTGATGGACGTGGTTTTAGAGGAATCATGACCTTTTGGAGCAGATTCATTTCGCGCAATGAGGAAATTGTTACCAGGTCTCACACTAGAGGAATCGAGTAACCTGGTCTCGCTAAATGAGTCGAGCAGCATATCCAGGTCCGCTTCTGCAGCAGCTGCTTCAAATGTGGGTTGCTGCTTCTTTATATCTGTGGCAGAATTTAAATTCAAATTTGTTGGATGACCCAGATCTCTGCTTTGTCCTGAGTTACCAATTTGAGGATTCAAATCAGCCTTAACTCGATTTGATAAATGTGACCCTTGATCAAACAACATTGATTCTGGATAGGAGCTAGCAGCAGAGCCTGAAAGTGTTGCTTTGGTATTTTGATTCACAGTTTTAAGCTTTTCAGAATGCTCTTTGGAAGTTAGTTCTCCAGAAGTTCTCATGACTGCTTCACTCTCACATGTTGCTTGTTTCTGGTCCAAAGCTGGATTGCTGCTGGCTCTTGATCCGCATATGCGCTGCCATATAAACCACAGAGTCACATACATCGCACTTAATAAAGAGCCTCTACAGAAAGCCTCTCTGATATGAATACTTTTTGAAGCTGTTCATTCAAAAATATGTGATACTACACATACCAGCTCAGGAGGTATTAAATCCGCTTCAATAAAGAGCCTCTCTGAAATGTCTACTTTTTCAAGTTGTTCCGCAAGAGCATCCAAATTCAAGGAGAGAAATGATGTCTGCAGATATGTTGAAAGAAAAAAAGAGGAGGAAGAGAAGTGGGGTTTTAGGAGAAAAAGAAACAAGTAAGAACATAACACCCACATAAACAGAAGCACATAGAAGAAAGATCAAAGGGACTAATATTAAAACTAAGACTTCAACTACATAGCTACAAAATGTGTGCATTGGAAGCATGGTGCAGCTCATCAAGTCAAGGCATTAGTTCTGTTAAGAGTAATATACGTACATATATATCCCATCAGCTTAAGCTCTTGGTGGTCATTCCCTGGATTAAGGATGAATCTGATCCACACTTGAAGGAAAGGGTTGTAGTGAGTGGAGTGACAGATTCATGATTGAAAAGATTATCTTCCCATCAGTTTAAGAAATAATGATAAAAGCTATGGCACAATTTTCTGATAATCTAAGATTTTCCTAAATACACCAAAGAGAATGCGGAACACATCCCCTCACAACACTCCACTATGCTTGTTGTACCCGTATCCTCACACGTTCTGAAAGTCCATGTAACTTACGCTATGGCAGAATGTCACATCATAATCTAAATGAGAGTGGTGACAAAGTCTCAACAAATATAAGTGATCTAAAGAATAAGCTAATTTCTCAAACAAGAAAGTAGATAAATCACAGCACGCTCAAGAAGAAAAAATGGAAAATTAGGTTTTACTTTCATATCAAAGCCCAAACCATCTTCCAAATTAACAGCATATTCTTCCACTTGATAATTAACGACCATTGCCAGCTATATCTGAAAAAGGAGATTACAACTCTGATGCCTATGTTGAAACTTTCTCACACCCGTTCATACTGAGAAGCCAGTGAAGCTCACCACTCATATTCATATAGGATTCAGCGACTAAACTGCCAGATATGTTAAGGAGATGTCTGCCTGAATCTCAGTAGACATCACCTTGTAGTTTCATGCAGCGATTTTCAAAAAATTATTGCTAAAATCTAACACTACAATGACCTCAACAAATTGGATTGTCTATCCCTAGAGCAGGTAACTGGCATTTAAAAAAGTGAGTGGAATCAGTCTCACCAAGCATTGCTCCTTAACATGCGAATATGTTGAAGTTAATAAGTTACTATTATTCTAGAAACTTAACAAGAAGTCAAGAACAAGAAACTCCTAAATGCCCTGATTAACTGGGTGAGATGCCTTAGCCAAAGGAGGCGATAACTGTAGTTTAATTCAATTCAAGTACATTCTTTTTCATTCTCATTAAAATATCAGCATCTTATTTAAGTTGGGTAACAGTAAGCAAAAACATGCACATACAACATACTGATGAACACAGGTGTACATATATGTTTGCGTATAAATGTATATTTGGAACATTTGTGTCAATGTACGTCACCTCATGACTCGCAGCTGCTCCATCATCTACAACAAAGTTGTCATCCCCAGTCCACGACAGAATGCTCTCTCCCATCACAGAAAGCATAGAGCCTAATCCATCCATGAAGTCCCCTGTCATACAACCCACAAAAAAACTTAAAATAAGACATCTAAATCAGGCTTCAAGCAGCATATGATAACTAAATTAATTACTATCGTGAAGTATGCACCGACTATTCAGACGCATAAGAGGGCCAAACTTCATTGGAAAACAATTAGAGGTAACTAATTTCAAACGAGAAACAATATACCTGGCAAAACATCTTCTAAAGAAGGGAAGCCACTCGCACAGGAATCCGACAGACTATGAGACTGAGCCTCTGCAATCAAATGGCTATAGTCTGCCCCTTTACTCTTAGGCAAAGCAACATCAGCTTTCTCATTCGCTCTATCCACAGAAAGTTCCACCGAATCCAAATCAAGCTCTTCCCCATACCTATCCCAATTTGATGGAAGACGAGGCTTGAAAGGTCTCTCCTTGTCGCTTACTTGCTTGCCGGACGGCTTATTCACATTTGCAGCATCTCCAGGAGATGTTGATGGGGCCTTCAACTTTTGAATAGAACGAGGCTTCTTACTATGCTGTAGAGAGTGAGCTCTCTTCGATTTTGCCAATGATTTTGCATCCATTTCGTATTCAATTCAGCCACCGCTTCCTACCACAACATCATAACAGTTTCAACTCACTCAACAGCTATGAAAAACACAGGAATTGAGGCACAAAGCAACAATTAGAACACGAATTGCTCATATCAAAATCGAATTCAACATTTTCGCAAATTAAAACTTTAAAGGATAAATCAAATGAAAATATCAATAATGAGTTAAAGAAAATGTAACTGAATCGAATCAAAGGAAGATAACAGAGGAACTAGGGTTTTCGAAAGGTACCTTGGGTTGGATTCGCAAATTAACAAACACGAGCTCGCTCTCCGTCCTCCACTTCTACACGCCGCTTCGTAGTTATGAATCGAACAATGACTCCGGACTCCGACTCTGACGCCGACGGCATTTCTAGCGCTCTCCGTTTAGGCGTTTACTGCAAAAATGGGCCTTGCTTACACTTGGTCCTAATACTGGCCCACAACGCAGTAGCCCAACAAAAATCTTTCACCATAACGTGGGCCGGTCTGATTCCGTGACTCAGATTGTCCAGCCCTTAGTTTTTTGTTGGGCTAAGAAACCATTCATCCACAGAAGCCATAAGCGAGCCCAGGCCCCAAACCCAAACCAAAATAACCTTGCCTACATAAGACTGATAACACCGCTAATTATTGACAACAGAAATCATATGGATCCCAGCTACTAATGTCCCAGCTATCCTAATTGCTGACATGGACATCTAGTAGACTGATGACATGGCTAATTATTGGGATCCACGATTTACCTTTGTTTAGGGTTATCTTTGTTCTTAAGTTTTGGTTTTTGTTTTATCTCTGGATCTACGAATCTTGAGCATTCTCTTGTGATCACACATTGGGGCTTAACTCAACTTATCATGTAGTCAAGTGGAGAATCATGTGTGCATAAGTCGTCAAACTCATATCAAATATTCAAAGGACAAGCTCGTATGGCGTCATTATCCATCAAATACCATGTAGTACATAAATAATTTTATTGCCTTTATTTATAACGAATCAATGCTGATAATACCATTAATTATTGATAACAGAAGCCATACGGATCCCAACAGACATAATGACTCCGTTATCCCAATTGCTAACATAGACGCCTAGTAGAATAATGACAAGGCTAATTGCCAGGGTCCATGATTTGCCTTTGTTTAGGGTTATCTTCTTTCTTAAGTTTTGATTTTCGTTTTACCTCTGGATCTATGAATCTCTAGTATTCCCTTGTGGCCATGTGTTGAGGATTAACTCAAGTCACCATGTTGTCAAGTGGAGAACTCAATGCGCGCACGGATCATTAGACTCGTATCAAATGTTTAAAGGATAAATTTCTATCGTGTTGTTCTCCATCGATTACCATTGTTATTGTAGTGTAGTACATAAATAATTTTGTTGTCTCTATTTATAACGAATCAATGCTGTTGATTTTGGGGCACTATATATGTCACTACTACGATATGTAATTTCCAAGATGACTTTCAATCAAACTTTTTATGCAAATCATTACATCTTTTTTAGCTATGAATAATTGTTTTGACAAACCGACTGAAAGATAAATGGGCCTGCTAGCTTTTGATATATATATATATATATATATATATATATAGCCTTTTATTGAATAGGTTTTGAACAAGGCCTTGTCTTTTTCTCAATTTCTTCCTAATATGTTTCTCATAATGGATCAATGATTAACAGCTATATTTGGATGATGAAAAAACCAAATTCTTATCATATCAAATTCAACTTCTTTTTCGTAGTGGAACTTCTTCGCTAGTGCTCATGCATAAAATTTGATGGCGACCTTGTTTAACTAATTTAGCTCAATACATATACATATACATACACATACATACATACATCTATATATATATATATATAGTTTTATATTTCAATACTTAATTAATGCTTTCATTTGGGCATTACATGCTCTCTTTTTTTTTTGATAAATACATTACATGCTCTCTCTCTCTCTAAACTTCTAAATTAGATTGTCCCAACCTATCCTCTTAAAACTTTAAAAGGGAAAAAACAGTGAAACCCATCACACACATACACTTTATGAGAGACAGACAGTGGAGGCGTGCTTTAACTTTGCTTTCCATAGCCAAAAAGATAATCTGATATATATATGTGTTAGAAAATTCAATCCAAACACTACAAACTAATATTATTCACTTTAAACTAAATGTTCGTACGGCTTTGATATTCTTATACCATAGTCATTGGTTCTTAGGCCCAAAAAAAAGTGTTGATTATACGAGAGGAATTTTTCATTTACTTATATGTTACTCGGTTGAATTATGCTAATTCGATGTGGATTAAAGTCTTAATTAACAATATGTGTATATATATACATATATTTGTGCATGTCATCCGAACATTATCATTTAAGAAAGAATTGATTGAGCATTAGATGGTGGTCTCCTAATATACTAGTTTTATATATAGTCGCACTCAACAGGGACATGGTGTGCAACTTTTACATGCTAAAACAAATTTAGTTTCTCTACAACTTGGTCTTTCCAAGTTGACAAAATACTTCTGGCCCACGAGAGTGGAAAAAAAAAAGTAGCTAAGAGTTAATGACTTGGTCAATTAGCTATAAGAGTTAATGACTTGGTCAAATTTCAAGACGATAGAAAAAAAAAAAAAAAAAAGGTAGCTCTACTAGGTGACACTTGGGCCCTTTACTCTCATCTGATCAAATATTATTTCACCATTTCCATTATTATGTCCACATTCAATAATTCATCAGCAAAACCATGCAACCATGCGTTTTGTCTTGTTCGATGATGCAATAGTTAGCTAGACTTTTGCACTAAAACAGTATGAGACGAAAAGATATGTAGTCTCCTACGTGTGTTTTCCTTTCCGATTAGTTTCATATTTATTAGGTGAGTGGAAGTGGAAGAGCATGTTTTTTTTTTGGGTTACTTTTACCTTGAATTTTGTTTCAATTGGATCAAATATATACACAATGGCACGGCATATATATTCATGCATTTACATATTTAATTTGTTGGAAACATATTTGGGTTATTCCGGAGAAATAACATGTTGGTTGAGATGGGTTTGGGACACCCATGATGAGTCATCAACCCAACTCATCTCCTAATTAACTCGATTATCATGGGCAGTTGAGAGAGATGTGAGGAGTTTGTAACTCTCTGTTGAGGAGTTATAAATTCTTCTCGATGGGTAGTCTCTTATTGATATTCACACAAAAGGGTAAAGATAATCTCTCAAGTAAGGCGCTTTCTCTTTCTTAATTTTGTGAATACTGCATTCTGCCTATGAGTACCAGATACAATCCATAATTGTGATGTATCTAAGACTAAGATTCCGGATGCAAATGATTATTCGTCTCCTTCTCACGTTCCACTAATAATCAAGACATTGAGGAATATCGAGAAAGACATTTAGAAAATCCATCATTTCTTATGTATCCATGGGATTATTTTCATATTTGATGCATAATATCTTCTAACATGACACTAATAATTATTGGGTGTGTGTTACACTAGAGGACTACACATGTTGGAGTGAAGACTTGGACACCCCATACACATTCCTAGAGATAGAGATGGAGATGATCCATCCTCTCAAAGCCATATGAATGTAGATCAAATAATTGAGATAGCCAGTTCCATACAAGTATATTCATATATATTCCATAAGGTAAATATATGTATTTGTGGCTTGTAAAGTAGATTTGGTCAATATTTGTGATAAACTCCCTCTGGGATTAATGTGCCATCTGTCTCACAATATTCATAGAAAAGTAAAGAAAAAGGAAGAGAAACAAAGATAGACATAAATAACTAATTTTGCAAAAAGGCATATATTCTCAACTTTTGATAAACAAAGCATGTGGGTTTCTGCCTCGGATTCCTATAGATCCAAATCTGCTCTACCTTTTATGAATTATGACATTTCTTTAATTACTATAAAAAAAATTCACAATTTTCCATATCTGACATAAATGCCCTCCTGATGTAATTCTGCATTTGTTTGGAATTATAATCAGTAATTATACAAGACGTAGACAAATCTCACATTATTAAACTTTACTTGAGTACATACGCGGTGGATTTTGAACCCAATTTGTTTCGCTAGATGTGGAACTTTTGTATCGACTCAAATTTAGACTCATATTAGGTGTTCAAAGAACAAATTTGTATAAAATTGTTATCGGTTTAAAAAAAAGTGAGTTATTTGAAGTGATCAAGAAAATTCATGCCTTGATATTAGGGCATACTTGCTTGATTTGCACAAACAATTATGAGATAATTAGACTAGCCTCCCCTACTTAAGTTTCAAGGCAGTACGGAGTAAGAAACAAACATACCCTTGGTGACAACAGTTTGTTTTTCCCTAGCTACCTATACAACAACAGACCCTTGTATTAATATTTCCTTTGGTTTCCCACCCTAGAAAATAAATAAACAATTGTTTTAGACATATATATATATATATATATATATATATATATATATATATATATATAGCATGGAAGGGAGAGGTATAGAGTAGTAAAAAAAATTAAATGTGGGGTAGAAAGGAATCTCAAAATAAGGGCATTGAAAGTTGAAGCCTTTGTGTTGTTGTTGGAGAAGGAGAGAATATTCCATGGCCGCCACAGTTCAACAGCTAAATTCCAAAATTAATAGACTAAACAAGTTTAAAGGAGAAAAAATAAACATGATTAGATTATGATTAAAGGAGAAGCTGGCAGGAATAGTCAGCTCAGAAGGAGACGACTCCCCCATATTTCCAAATATTCACTGCCTTTGTCTCCTCTCTGTCTTTTAACATCTTCCCCTAGCTAATTAGCCCAACTTAATTAACTACTTATTCAAAACTATTAATAAAAAAACTACAAGATTCAAGGGGCTGTTTTTTTTAGTAAATTGATCCAGCCCTGTGGGGAAGTGTAGATATATATACTACTTCATTTTATACATATATGCTTTTCTGAGAAACCTAGATCCTTCCTTCAACTTGGCACTTAAGGGTGTTCGCGCAAGTTTGCAACCATTTAGGTGATAATTTAATGATGAATCTCTCTAGGACT
Organism: Tripterygium wilfordii; assembly: GCF_013401445.1. Classification (NCBI taxonomy): domain Eukaryota; kingdom Viridiplantae; phylum Streptophyta; class Magnoliopsida; order Celastrales; family Celastraceae; genus Tripterygium; species Tripterygium wilfordii. The sequence goes on along the minus strand of NC_052248.1, from coordinate 736,566 downwards.
AAATCGTATGTATTCGGAAGATCTTGAGTTGGATTCCCACGCCTGGGCCTTCACCCAACTCACCTTATCGTCAAGTACGAAACTTCTGTGATGACCCGAGTTTAGACTCATATCGGATTTGCAAATGACAAACTTGTATGGTGTCGTTCTCGGTTACCAAAAAAAAGGTGTTTGAGTTTGCGGGATTTAAGTTCGACTGACCACATTAATATTTAAATGTGACTTACTAAATTGGCAAACCCTAGCTGTCCATCGATCATCTTAACCACAAAAACATATATAATGCAATCACACACACCATGAATTAGATCTTTTTCGTTTCTTTAGATGATTCATGGCTTTGACATGAAGCAAGAAATCCCCACATTGAGCACAAAAGAAAAGCAAATATAAAAGCATGTCAGGAAAAGCTAGCATCATGCATGTATAAACCCTAAAGTTGATCATAGCTCGTTAGCTACCATTCAAAGAATGAACAACCCATCAAAGGTAAATTCTACTTCCCAATTCATCTACTAAATCCTTATCAAAATTTTAAAAGGCTAGTGGGTAGCAAATCTTGACTATGAGTTGGGGGGATGCCATGGATGATTATTCCCTTTCATTTGCTTTGTTTCGTCGTTTCCTCTGGATTTTACCTTCATTGACAGTTGGGTCACGTGCACCACAGATTTCTAAAACAACCCTGTAATCCAAGAAGATCAAATTAAACTCTATGCATTATTAAATTATTTAAGGGAATCACAATATAATTATGGTCATTAATTATGTATGAGACATGGATGAAGTATCAATCTTGCCTAAAACTTTCATTTTGACCAGGCAGATTCACTTTTGCTGAAAATGACGATATACATATATATAAAGGCCAGTCATATAATTAAGTCTATAAGTATGTACGTATCTATTATTAGTTGGAGCTAGATATATAATTTAATTCCTAGATATATAGATTTAGTTAACTTCTAAATTCTAATGTTCCAGCCTAAGGGTCTTGAGATTGTAACCACAAGGTCCATAACTATAACTTATCACATCTTGCCCATGACAATAATTGAAAAGAAACAGAATTTAAATCAAAATTAATGTTGATTGTACAAAACATTTGTACATAGGTGTTATTACTGGCTAGCTACATATGGGTTGTGTATCAAATCAATTCGGTGAGCACGCGTTTGACGATTCGGGTTTAGATCCAAATCGAATGTACAAATAAAAACATGTACGGTGTCGTTATCGATTAAAAATTGTTTTTATCTAATTTTGCCATCTTTTGACCAGCATAGTTATTAGTGTCCAAATTCCATCTGTATCATGGTTGGTAAAAAAAGATTAAAATAACAAAAATATCTACATGCATAACAACAGATCTACCAAATATATAGTATATATATAATTATATATGATAACCTAGTCTCCACACACAAATTTTGAACTAATATATGTGGGGTACTTGAAAACATATAATTTAATATATATCGACAAACACAATATGTATTTAATATAAGGTGGATGAAAAAGACTAGTTTATTAGAAAAATAAGAAAACAAAAGGCACAGCAAATTATGGGATAATCATTCCAAATAGAAAAGGTATGTAGACTAACTTTCTCCCCATCGACCTCATCATATGTGTCATGATGCACCTCCTCTTCCTCCTCTATCCCTCTCTCCCTCCTCCCAACTTGTAACTTTTCACCGCCTCTCACAAATTGTACATCAATTCTTTATTTCATTTTTTAATTAGCAAGTTCACTTTCATGTCTGCGAGAGAGAGAGAGAGAGAGAGAGAGAGAGAGATTAAGTCTTTGCACATAGAATATATATGTCACCTTATGTTGTTAGGGTTGAGAGGATTGAGAACCATGATTTCTAAGTTGTATTAATCTCTAGCTCTCATGATAATTTCCTTTATTGGGTTTCTTATAGACTGAGTCAAGTTGAGGAGAGAAAAGATCAGATATCCTTTGAAACGAATTAGTGTCAGATGAATATGGCAGAAGAAGCAGTGAATTCAAATGGAAGTTTTGTCCAAAACCCAGATGGTGGATCCAATAATCCTCCTGTTCCTGTTCTTGTAAAGAAGAAAAGAAACCTCCCCGGAACACCAGGTATGTCTCTTTTTCTCCTTTTATTGTTTCTTTTTTCCGCGCAGTATATTCAAAGTTTGGTTGATTCTGTATGCGCGCAGATCCTGATGCGGAGGTCATAGCCTTGTCGCCAAAGACTCTAATGGCAACCAACAGATTCTTGTGTGAAATATGTGGCAAAGGGTTTCAGCGAGATCAGAATCTGCAACTCCATCGGCGAGGGCACAATCTTCCATGGAAGCTGAAGCAGAGGAGTAGCAAGGAAGTGAAGAAGAGAGTATATGTTTGTCCAGAAAAGACTTGTGCTCACCATAACCCATCTAGGGCTCTTGGGGACTTAACAGGAATTAAAAAGCATTTCTGTAGAAAACATGGAGAGAAGAAGTGGAAGTGTGAGAAGTGCTCAAAGAGGTATGCTGTTCAGTCAGATTGGAAAGCACACTCTAAGACTTGTGGCACTAGAGAGTATAGATGTGACTGTGGTACACTCTTTTCAAGGTAAATTTTAATTCTAGTTTGTATAATTTGTTTCTCTCTCTCTCTCTCTCTCTCTCTATATATATATATATATATATAGATGTGATTAGGCATTCATCATGACTTTATACATACAAAACAAAGAAGAGAACTCAAAAATGAATCATGAAAAGTGATTTTCATTTGCTATATAGTGATCTATTTGTCTCCATTTTGTGAAAAAGACCGGGTAATATATATGTTGTTTTCTATGTGTTTTTTGTTTTCATTTTTCAGAAAACATGATTGATTGCTCATTTTAGAAAACATAAAAGTAACTAAAATTGCTTGAAAACAGAAACGAGAAATAAACCAAACGCAATTTATGTCTAGTGTCAACAGATTAGTAAAGAGATTTGTCCTAACAATACAAGCAGTATTGATCCTAATTACAAGGTAGAGTTTTATTCTTAGTTTGTGACCCAATTTCTTCTGTGATGATGAACAGAAGAGATAGCTTCATCACTCATCGTGCCTTCTGCGACGCCTTAGCTGAAGAAACAGCTAGAGTAAATGCTGGATCAAACATCAACTTAGCTGCAAATTATCATCACTTGATGGGAGCTCCAGTAGTAGCACCTAATATGGCACAACACTTCACTACTTCCATCTTCAAGCCAGTGATCTCAAGCAACAATGACCAATCAACAATTGATCAAGCAAAGCATGGGCTGTCCTTGTGGAATATTATGACCCAAGGAAGCAATGGCAATATCCAAGATATCCATCATCAACTTGGGTCTTTGAGTTCTACTTATGATGATCAAACTCTTGCACCATCTGCTTATCAGATAAATAATTGGTCAATTCTTGGAAACAAGTTGTCTTCATCATCAAATGGTGCTGATCAGGATCATGATAATCATCACCATGATCAACGGCTAACAAGCACTTCACTTCCATTAAGCAATGTCAAGGAGCAGCAGCTTATGATCAGTACTGTTCCTTCTTTATACAGCAATCAAAATCATTCCCATCAAACACCTTCACCAAACATGTCAGCCACAGCTTTGTTGCAAAAAGCTGCCCAAATTGGAGCAACTTCAACTGATCCATCAATATTCCTAGGAACCACTTTTGGGTTAAAATCCCATAACAGCAATCTAGTTCAAGATCATGGGAACAAATACTGTGGATTACTACTTTATGGTTCAAGCCCTATAACCACTAGTACTCTTGGAAGCAATGAGGTGGAGAACCAGCTATACCCAGGTGCCGGTAAACGCCGGCGGATAGAGAGTGATCAAGATTGTCCAGGAGGGCAAACCAGAGACTTCCTAGGTGTTGGTGTGCAAACAATCTGCCCTCCACCATCAATCAATGGATGGATTTGACATCAGACACTTTGGTTAATTTTTCATGTTTTTAACAAAGCTGGAGGTGAAATAAAGTACTGGACCAGTTGAAGAGGGAAAATAGGAGGGAGGGATTTTAATATTTGGACATGGAAAAGTTGTACCGTTGAAGAGTTTGAAGAGGAGAGATATCCATGCATATTCTCTTGAACCCTGAAAGCTGATCTCTTTAAGAAACAGTGGGGAGCTTTAATTTTGACCAAAAAAAAAGAAAGAGAGGGTGGAGTAGTGGGGGCAAAGGATCATATATAGCCTCCTTTTGAGCTCCATTATTGCTTTGTGTGTTCAATTTCTCTTGTGGGTTGTGTATGTCAAACTGAACTCAAAAAATAAGTATCAACTACATATATATATATATTCCTAATTAGCCTATTATTGCAATAAACTAATATAGTTTTTTTTTACCATATGCTTATTTGTATAATAACAAGCAATTACTTAGAGTTTGAACAATATCCTTTTTGCTTAGTTTTGTTCAAATTTTTATGTTAATATCCTTTGTATAAACAATAAGCTTTTAGAGAATGTGTATATATATATATACCGACATGGAAAAGAAAGAACAAAGCAAAGAAAAGAAAAGGAAAGGAAAAAAAGAAAAGTAACTATATTCTTGCTTTTAGATCCCTTTTTCTTACATGATTTAACAAGCATCGTATGGTGGACGATCAAAATTACAGAAATTTCACTCAAAGACATTGTCAATCAGGTACAAATTAATAGTACTACAGCTCCAAAATTTGGCTTTTGATGTGGCCAATAATGTCTATTATTGTTGGTACGATGTCAATGCAAAAGTTAAAATGAAACATATATCGTTGTCATAAAGCATTTTCTGATGGCTTTTTGAGATAGATACATGAATCGCATTATGAAGATTTATTTGTGGCTCATACAGGGAAGTAATTAACAATAAATTGTTGATGGATACTTATATCTTCATGTTAGCTTTTCTCGACTAGTGGTTGAGGAACAGTCAATAACTCGAATTTAGGTTTATATCGAATATTGAAAGACAAACTTATATGAAAGAAAAAAGAAAGAAGGGGAGGTTAAGGAATGGTTGTGTCGACTCAAGAGTGAGATTGGTCAAACTTGGAAGTTTGACCTTGTTTCGACCTTTGCAGGTTCGAAGCCCAACTTGCCTACTTTTTTAAAATTGGGCCTAACAGACACTGCTAGTCTGCTGCTATCAAGTAGGCTATATAGCCCAAGCCCAATCTTGGCTTCCAGCCCACAAGACTGAATAAAACTACTTTTTAGAATTGGGCCTATGCACCCCTAAGTTCACGAGCCCAAGCCCAATCACCTCTTCCAAACTCCCGGGGCTGAAAGCGAAGAGGGCACAGACGGTCGACTTGCTACTGGCAATGAAATTCACAGACTCTCCGGTCATAGAGCTGCCAATTAACGGCGCCGTACTCTCTCTACAGCAAGATAATGGCTCTATGCACGTCGGCACCTCCGTCTGGCCCTGCTCTCTCGTCCTTGCCAAATTCGCGGAACGTTGGGCCAATAAGAACGATAGCAGCAATCCCTACTCGCGTCTGCTCGATTTTTCCACTCGCCGCCGAGCGGTGGAGCTAGGAACTGGGTGCGGAGTCGCAGGAATGGCGTTCCACCTCCTTGGGCTTACTGACCTCGTCCTCACCGACATTGCCCCTGTCATGCCTGCGCTCAAGCATAACCTCAAGCGCAACAAGCAAACCCTAGGCAAGAACTTGAAGAGTGCCATCCTTTACTGGAACAATCAGGACCAAATCAAGGCCCTAAATCCTCCATTCGACGTGGTGATCGCGACTGATGTGGTTTATATTGAGGAGTCGGTGGGGCAACTTTTGAATGCCATGGAGGCACTGGTCGCCGACGATGGGGTTGTGCTGTTGGGATACCAGATAAGGTCTCCGGAGGCTGATAAGTTGTTCTGGGAGTTGTGTGACAAGGCTTTCCTCATAGAGAAGCTGCCACACGACCATTTGCATCCGGATTATGCCTACGAGGAGACTGACGTCTATATATTGCGGAAGAAGAAGAAGAACCTAGGCCACAATGTTGGTAATTTTTCTGCTTAAGTTGAATTTATTGTGGTTGTGATAGGAATTAGATTTAATTTGGCTTGAATATATTAGGTGCAATGGCAGGCAGTATGGCACTGTTGGGTGATTGCTTGGGATAAATGTTGTTTCTTTCATTGTAAAAGATGATATGGTGAATGAATTACCATAAAAATGAGATCTTTTGTGCTTTTATAATCGCTAATACTTTGTGTTGGACTGTAGTTGGTGACTTGGTGTAGTTGTCATTTGCGAGAAATCTCAACGTTTGTCCTAAAATTGGTGTGGTCATTTAAGTTTTTGAATGTTTCATTAAATTGATTGAACCTATATTCAAGTCATGGAGATAGATATTTATCGTCCGAGAGATGTTTTATTGGAGCCTTCTATCTGGAGTGGCTAAATCCTTCACAAGCTTCAGGTCTTTAAAAGTGAGCCACCATTACCAAGAAGACTTGTGTATACTCTCAAATCCAAATTACCCAATACATGGTGTATGAACTAGTAGTGACAGAAGCGTTCTACCAATGAAGCTTGAAAGATCATTTACAGTCGATCATGATCAATGTTCGTAGCTCGCATCCAGGGCAAACAGAAAAATCATACAATTCTTCCACTGGAAACACCAGAGTTTCCCCTTCTTCAGTCTACTGTGGCAGGTGAGCTCAAGCTTGCACGATGGTCGTGGGGTGCCAACACAGAGGGGGAGGGTCTGCAGCAGATGAGTGAGACAAAAAAAGGAGCTTTTGTTAAGTCTTATCCAGTTCATGTCTTACTACCCAACTTCGTTTTCAAGCCTTGACGTCTGTGCTACTGCATTATCTAGCTTCCGCTGGATGGTCTTGAGCTAACCCTCTACCGTCTCCTTTGTTTGCTCCTGTTTTGGTACCAAACTGCAGCCTACCTTGGGGGCAGGTCTAGAGTCTTGTACAGGTCAAGCTTGTGCTCTGCTTGGAGCCTCTGGTTGGCATTTAAGCTTCGTCTCCAAGAGCATAACCTGAATCTGACTGGGTTTAGGATAGCTGTGATTTTTGTTTTGATTTAAGTGGAAGTCCCTTCTACGGGTTTTCTGGGCGAAGGAGATTGGTGAGCTGGCTGAACTGAACTCAAAAAATGAAATTCATCTGGATTTTGACTTCTGAGCAGAGAAGTAACTCTCATGGAAAACGTTGGAGGTCTCCTAAATTATTTTCTGATTCGCGCGTCTACATGATTCAGGAGATTACACCAAGTTTACTTTGACTGAACTGTGACAAGAGCTCATGAATAATGGTTTTGCAAGGACCTGTTTCAACTTTGAGCCTGTTTTGGTGTGCTATTATTTTCAAGTCAGCAAATTGATTGGTGGATGAGGCAAGACAAGAATGGTATGTTGCAAAGAACTTTCTGTAGAAAAGCTTTCTACATTCTCTGTGATTACATTTTGAGGAAGAGAACTATTCTTGGGTTTGGGTTTTTGTTGGCAGCACAATGTATGGTTATTCTTATCATGATCCTTCTCTCTATGTAGTCTCTCTGTACAATATGAGATCCAAATGAGAGGCAGTTTTCACTGTGATCGATCGAATTCTTGTAGTTGCATGGTCAAGACAATAGACTTGATGCTTGATCATTTGTGCGATTGATTTGGCATAGTTTATTTAGATCCACTCCTGAATTTTTACAATGAAAAGTGAAAACATAGTAACGTTACTAAATTGGGTGAAAGTGCGGAAAGATCTTCGTAATCGAGAATAATTAGGTAGGCGTGCCATTTGACAGCCCATTAAATCCAAACTCGTGAATCCGTCTGACGGGTTAGTTGGATCGAGTCTCAGTAGCAATCACTTAGAAATGGTTGTGCTAATTTAAAATCGAATTTCTTACCTCAGGTGAGATTATTTACGCCTTAAGTCGGTAGATATAATCAATTAGACTATCATCAAGGGACTAAAAGGGGATTCCTACGCTCAGTAAACAAAAGCCTAAATATAAACCAGATAATAGAACGAGAATAAAAGAACATAGTATCAAGTGTGTTAGAATAATCTTTGTACAGTCGGTCTGTTAACATGAAAGGGGCTCATGTGAAACTTACAAGTTACATCTTCTGACACTGCACAAAGTAGATGCATTACAAAGTAACAGAAGTTATTGTAAGTATATATATGCATCTCTTTAATTAGTATACAGTTGTAACCTTAGAAGAATCTTGGTTTCTTAGCATTAATTAATCCAAGAAACCTTATTCCTTCCAACCTTTTTTTGGCTCTCCTAAAGGCTAGAACAAGTAAGAACATTAATTTATTCCTCCAATGCAATCTGCTTCTTCTTCAAGGAATAAAAGAAGATCCATCATGGACACCAAAATTTGGCATTAGTTGAGAACTTGATCTGTTGGACCCACCTTGATCAAAGGATAAAAATGAAGGATTATAGTACGTCTGATTATGATGATCAACGATCCCTCCATCTTTAAAATGATGATGATGATGATGATGAGAGCTCTGACCCTTGCTACATTGTCTAGGCTGTGTTTGGTAGAAAACTTTTGAGACCACAATCTCTCCATCTCTCTCTTCCTCATTATTGCCAAGATGGTATTGGTGCATCACCCAATTTGTTTTCTCAGGCTTCCTTTGCTTGCCATAGTTGGTGTAGAGAACAAGTATTTTCTTGTATCCTTTGATTTTGCCACCAAAGTAAACTGGCCTAGTCTTGCCTGTTTTGTGCCACCGCGTCTCGCCGCCCTCGGCCTCTGTGTGCACCTTCCTTCTCTTTCTGGTTCCTGTTGTGTATGCCTTTGATGGCCTGTGAAAGAAGTGACGAACTAGCCCATCTTTGCTAACCCCTATAAGAAAAAAAAAATATGTATATATAGTGGAACACATTATTGTAACTGTTACATAACATATTAACATGTCGTTCCTACAGTCTCACAAATCCCAATATTTTTTGTCTCAGCTATCCCGAATGTGGAGATGGACGCACACGATTTTATATGGATTATGTAGGGCTCACGATTTCACATGGATTATGTGCGTCCATCTCATTATTTGGGATAACTGAAACAAAAAGCAATAGATACTACTAGTATTTTCGAAATATGTTTGTAATATGGGAAACTTATTGAAACATTGACCTGGCAATTTCTCTGGATGGGTGTAGCAAATCCCATTCTCTCCTTCAAGTGTTGGTATGAACTCATCAATCAGAGGGTGAACCTTACGAGTATCACCCCTCACCTTCCCTTCCAAATGTTCTAGAATCTCTTGATCTGTCGGATCGAACTTCACTCCGGCCGGCAGCCCTGGCAAATCATGAAGTCCAGCCTAACAACACACACACATGCATACATACATTAATTCATAAATGAATCAAGATCCTCAATAGAAACAAACATAACATGTAGATTACCTGGTCTTGGCATTTGATTTGAAAACCACATGAAGGACAAGTTCTGCATAGACTCTCACCCTCCTTGTGTCTTTGAGCAATAAGAACATTACTATTGTCATTATTATGATTGGAAGTTGCAGGTGGAGGTGAGGATCGTTGCCTACTCTCGATTGTCTGAACATCATTGCGGTCATTGCACCAAGTCATGATCTTCTGGGTTGCTTCTCTTATGCTGCATTTCCTAATAAACAACAGTAGTTGTAGTAGTAGTACACATGATAAGAGAACAAAGGAGGGAGAAAAAGCTGTTGATTCAAAGTAGAAAACAAAGAAACAAATTAAAGCAAACTTGCACGATATTATTGTCTCCAAGAAGCCCAACTTTGATCTCTTGTATAGGTTGGTAAGGGAATTAATTAAGTTCTTCTCATCACTTTTTAGTCCTTTATTTCCATGATTGAACCCTAGTACTTTCAGAGAGAAAGATCAGCCATACCTGAAAAATATATATTATTGAGTACTGAAAATACAGTAAAAAGGGTTTGCTTGGATCTCAAGTTTGGTTTTGTGGAAAACTTGTAGGAGAATAGATGTTGTTTTCATGTATTTTTGTCTAAAAAGGTAGTTTTGAGATTTGTCTTGAGATTAGTTTAAGAAAACTTAAGTGTAAAAGAAACAACAAAAAAGTTTAATAACGAAGGTTGAGTGGAGATGGGGCAATTGGTTAATGGAGTTTTGGAAGTTGGAACTGTTTCACCGCCCTTACAGAATTAGAGAGGTTGTTGGTGCTGTCACCCTAGAGTGTATATAAAGCTATACATATATACAACCACAAGAATACACACACACACGCATATATATATATATATATATATATTAACAGCCAACTATATATGTGCAAATTCTTGTTCTTCTTGACTAACAATGTGTATCATGGATGCATGCATAATTTACAACATTTTTCTAAACTTGGATTGTCAAATCCGCACGCACAAAATTTTTTCATTTGATGACAGAATAAGTTGCATCAAAACCCTGTTTGTAACAACATGGGTATTACTCCAAATGAGAATCGAACTCAGGACTTTACGAGTTCATACGATTTGCCTATACAAAAATTCACCACTAGGCTATTACCAAACAATGTACTAAAGCTCAGAAGCTAAATGCTATGAGACATCTTTGTCTGCCTCCACATAAAGATTAAAAAAGATGAAAAGAAATAAGAATCACACCATGAATTTCTTCTAATTTCTTGTTAAAATACCCTAGGCCTTGTTCATAATTCATCACCTAATATCCAAAATGGGATGGGCTGGTGGCAATGTGATCCTAAAAGTTAGGTCTGTGGGCTTCCATCAATTCAGCTGAGTCCAGTGTTACTTAATACAGTGTATTCAATGGCCTACTTCAAGGATCATCACCATGTATATATATTACCTTCTAAAAATGATGAATAAACCTTCTAACCAACATTGCACATAAATTGCTTTTAGATTTCGTAGGTGTAACCAACCAAGCTGAGTGTTGATACTTTGAATGTGAGACAAAAGTATGATCTAATTAAAAACCCTATTTTAGTCAATTTTAGGTAGCTATTCTGTCATGTTCCATATGAGAGATGAAGCACCAAATTCATCAAATGTGCTGTGGGGTGTTTCATTCTCAGACAAAACAAAATATAGTGGGAGCGATACATTTGTAGCTACGCACTGAGATTTGACTCAACTTGCACTGGGGGATCAAGTAGGAAACTTATATACGCACAAACCTAACATCCCAAGTTTAAATCCTTCCGGATGTTTAAAGGGCAAGCTTATATGATGTTTTCAGTTAGAGTAAAAAAAAAGGGTTTGCATGTTACAATTCACCTAACGAGAGAGGAACAACTAACTACAACAGTAACACTAACAGCTACAACACTATTTTAAAAAAAATCTTAATGTGTGACTTAACTGTAGATATGCTTTTCAAACTATGCATATACAAATCTCCCCATCAAACAAATTGCTCATTTGCTCTCCCATTCCTTTTGCCCCATGTAATCAGATACAATGAAAATGAGATTTCAGTACATAGTCACTACCATCTCAAACATTACTTCCAGCTGATTCATCCCTCCTCGTAGTAATATGGGGAGAGCTCACCATCTCTTTTGCCTGTTTTCAACTCCTCCTCTGCACCTGCTTCTAGCAACATTTTCACAACCCTTCGCATTCTGGATATCTTCTCACAATTTGATCAAGACTAAGGTCAACCTTTTTAAGATTCACAGGAGCAGGAAAAGGTGATCTTTGTCTGGTTATTATTGAGTCTGAAGAAGAAAACCGACCTTATTAATCTATGACCTTCAACATGCTGCACACCCATCACTTTATAAAAGGGCACAGTAATACCAACCAAAGCTTACAAATGAGAAATTGTGAAAATCATAATGTTACTCAACTTGAAATGCTTCGACTGAATGGGAAGGAAAGAAACCAGCCCAAGATGCCTCGTTCTATCTCATATATTCACAGATTTAATCCTTTTTTAAGGAGGTGATACCTCTATTCAAGGTCCCAAGAGCTTCTTGATTCCAGCCTTCTGCTCCGCACTCAGCCTAAATGGGAAGTTGATGTTGAATTTGATCCTCAGATTTCCTTTCTTTGTTGGGTCTTTCTGGATTGGCATCCCTTCCCTTGCAACAACCTCCTCATAGTTTGGATGAATCACATTGTTGATTTGAATGGTTAAATTCCTGCCATCCAAAGTAGTAAGATGGACGGTGTAGCCTGTCAACGCTTCAGCTAAGGAAATCTTCAGCGTAACCACCAGATCATTCCCATCTCGAGTGAATGTGCTGTGGGGTTTTTCTTCGATGATGAAGACGAGATCTGCTGGGGTAACATTCAGCTGCTCATTACCTTTCTCTGGGAAAGTTATTTTCGTACCTTTCTTCCAGCCAGGCTTTACTTCAATGGTCAAAATTTCCTCCACTGGCATGGTCTTCCTGCACACACCAATACCAAAAAATATCAGTAAGCCATCAATCTTGTTTCTATATCATGAAAAGAATGGCCTTAACTGCAAATGACATGATTACAGACATGATATACCACACTTCTTTTTTTTGAATGTAACATGATTAGTATCCATAAGCTCACCATTGCAGTATCCCCGAGTTCTGAGGGAAGCAACACAGAAACAGAAAAGTAGGATACCTACAAGTCGGACAGTGATTTCTAACAGCTCAAGAAAAGAATCTTTTGTCTCAACATAGTCCTAATGTTGATGCTACTACATAGAAACAAATCAAACTCGCATCAAATGAAGGATATGCACAATACTCTACTGAAGAAAGGGTAAACACCCCCTGCACAAGGCTCCCACAATGGGCGGGAACAGGGACATGTAAAATGTACGCAAACCTTGCCCCACATAACATGCAGAGAGGCTATTTCCAGGAATTGAGTTTATGACCTCTAGGTGGCACCCCTGTAACTCTACTACTAAGCCATAAGTTCGCCTATATAAAATATACTGAAACAACCTTCAAAATCCATGGGTGATCCAAGCCAGAGAAAAACATCTCCAAAGGAAAAATGCTTTAAAAGAAAAAGTCATTAATAAGACTTGATATATAAACTTTTGGAATCTTAAAGTTCAGAAATTGACAGGTTCACAGAATCACATTGATGACTGTAAACATAAGGTAAAAAGCGGCATCAATATTTCTTAATAAAATCAGTTCAAACTGAGCCGCCACATATGAATTGTAAAGGCAAAAAAAACTACTTCCAAGAGAAGAAAATGAACTAATCTAAACTTGTGTCACTAATGATGATTGCAAGTGCGTATGATAATATACCCTCCATGTCGGAACTTATAGTCTACCCTGTGGACGAATTCCTGCCAAAAATAGCTCTCTTAAACCTATGAATCTTCAAAATCGTATCACCATACCAATCTACCTTCATTATGCTAATGCCCAATCATAAATGCACTGACTAATACAACGACTAATGCACGAAAAAGGGTCCACATTTAATGAAATACTCGAAAAAACCATTTGCCAACTGATTCCGTTATACTGATGAAAATCGCAACCATACTTCATGAGGATCCAGAAAAACAAAAGGAGAACCATTCCAATCAAAAAAAAAACACACAAAATGTAACGTCTTGCAGGCTTTACATAATTCGAGTAGATCAAGAGCATCGACATTAATTAGTCAATATCATATACAAAACAGACTATACTCCAGATCATAAAAGCAATGATTAATTACTGCAACAGAAATATAACTTCCACGATTCACACATTCTATCAATATCTATATAGAACAGACACACTTTAGCCAATCTAAAATACTATATAGCAAGTTAAATCCTTGAAACAAAGGCCTAAACAACTAGTTTGATCAAGTATCAAATACTTATTTGTCATATTCTCAAACCATATAGAAAATACTGTTAGCTCAGGAATACTTACCCACTTGCATCAAGTATCTCTCTAGATATCTTCATCCTCTTGGTAGTTCCCTTATAAAGCTCTTCGAGTGTACAAGGCAACCTGTTCTCAATTGGAGGCGCTTTCCGCGAAGCACCTCCTCCACCACCTACACCTCCTCCTCCCCCAAAGGATTCAAATATATCATCCCCGAATATTCCACTTGAAAACCTCGTCCCTCTCATTCCACCACCACCTCCCATGCCTCCAAATGGGCTTGAAACCCCGAAAAACTCTGCGAAAATGTCATCCGGGTTTCGTGTACTGAATCTAAAAGTCGTGGGTCCATCACCAGTGGAGAAATATGATGCACCTCCTCCCGGACCACTGGCACCCGGAGGCGGCACACCGCCTTTCAAACCCTCTTCACCATACTGATCATACACTGCTCTTTTCTGTGAATCACTGAGAACCTGCACAAATTCAATCAAAACCCAGTACACCGAATTCATTTATTGCATCACAGAACATGACAGAAAGCTTAATCAAGATACCCAATTGATTATACTGAAAGATTAATCAAAACTTACATCATAGGCTTCAGATATTTGCTTGAACTTGGCTTCAGCCTCCTTCTTGTTATTGGGATTCTTATCAGGATGCCATTTCATTGCAAGCTTTCTGTAAGCCTTCTTCAAGTCATCATCTTTCGCATTCCTATCAACCCCCAATATCTTGTAATAGTCCACTCCCATGCCTCCTACTTCTTCTCTCTTTCTCTTCTTCACCTTGACCGAAACAATCTCGAAAAAAAATGCTTGATTGCTTGGTTTAGCAGTATCTCTGTTTCAGAGTCTTCTGGTGTTGGAGTTTTAAGGAAGATTTATATGGCAAATTCTATTACCAGCGTTAGGTGACGGTCGCGGGTAACGTCAGAAGCGGTAGTAATGTAGTTAGTTCTGGAACCTTCTACAGGTTTCTCAATTCATCACAAAACCAAATACTAGTTGTGGGACCCGATGAACGTGCGTCCATGATGTCATGAATCTACCCACTTATCTGCAGTGACCGCCCTATATGGGCCGAGTGTTGGTCTAATAATAATGATTTTGTGTGATGAAGGAAGCCCACGAAGCCCAATTACTACCGTGGGTTATCTCCAATGGACCGCCATAAATGGGCCGGGATTAGGTCTAATATAGATTCTCAATGACGATCCATTTATTTGCAGCCCAAAGACTTCCGGGCCGAGTGTAGCCCACGAGCAACACCATTCAAGGATATTAATTAAAGGGACTTTTGGAGGCCGGTACACTAGATTATACTTAATTGTAAAAAAGTATAATCACTAAAACATCCTTTTAAAAAAGTACACTGGGATCATCTTTTACCAAAATAACCTCAAATTTGATTTTCTCTCTCCACGAATTGTGATACAATAGTGATACTTTTAAATAGAAGATTCAATTTAGTATTCAATTTATATATTTTGCTCATAAAATGATGATATAAATGTTAGAATGTAAATTTGATTGCATTATATGCCTTTCTAGTTCAATTATATCATTTTAGTGGATTTTTGGTGTTGGTGATACTATAGTGATACATCTCTGCAGCTGTAAATATTTTTCCAAAACGAGCCAGAGATGTACAAACCAAGAAAAGAAAAGTAATTAGGAAGAAGAAGTATGCATATTGGTTCAATTGTATCATTTTAATGAATTTTTGGTGTTCGTGATACTATAGTGATACATCTCTGCACTTGTAAATGTTTTTCCAAAACGAACAAGAGAGGTAACCAAGAAAAGAAGATCAAGAAAGGAAAAGTAATTAGGAAGATGAAGTATGCATACTAGTTTCATTGTATCATTTTAGTGGTTTTTTGGTGTTGGTGATACTATGGTGATACTATAGTGATACATCTCTGCAAAAAACGAACCAGCGTCCAGATCTGCAAAAAAACAAAGCACAGCCCAGATTGAACAACGAAGCATAGTCCAGATCTATCAAAAACAAGGCAGAGCAACTCGACGCAGTCAAGATTGAGCAACGACGAAGAAGGTGATGAAGAGAGAAGAAACTCGACCAAAAACGGAGAAGAAGGCAACAAAGAACAAATTCAGATCGAGGAGAAGAAGAAAAAGAAGAAGAAGGAGAGAAAGAAGGAGATAACTTTTAGTAGAGAAGAAGGAGAGAAAGAGATGACACACTAGAGTTGGATAGTTGGAGGGAGAAGAAGAAGAAGAAGAAGGAGGAGCAGGGTATTGTAGGTATAAACTAAAAAATATCTTAAGTCAGATGACCAAATTACCCTTAAATTGTACTTTTTTACAATTTTAAAAATGTTCATGACCTTTTTACAATTAAGTTGTATAAAGTGCTATTACTGCCAATTGTCCGTTAATTGTTAATTCAATGTCACCATATAATCTATCTACCGCTCTTCCTCTTCAAATTTGAAATGAAATGTCACTCAAATGTAGAAGAAAAGTTTCACAGTGAGTAATTAATCATGAACAAATATTAGCTATTCATTTGTTTGAAATTCAACAACAGATTAATGTTTCTTTCGGGGTTTATTTCCTATTTAATTATTTGGAGAAAGAGGTTCGACCCAATCTATTTATAGACAAATGGTTCGTTTTGATATTAAGACCCGTACGATTTTGGACCCTCTACAATTTAAAAGAGTTTAGCTCAAACCTCCAAACTTATAAACGACAAGATTAGCACTCAGCAATATGGGAGATTGTATATTCCTGTGACTTTACAGAGTTGGATTACAGAGATACATGGTAAACTCAGAACTCCAAATACAAAAAAAGATGGAAAAAATGGCAATTGCAATCACAATTCACAAGTTATTGGGGTCTCAGATAAACTATTTGGCGAGCCCAAATCATCAGAATCTCCATTTACTGCATTCCAAATATGAGGCCAAGAACGGCAAAGTCCATCACTTGTTCAAGAACTAATTATATAGCAGAAGAAAGTTCCATAGTTCTAAATCCCCAACAGACGAGGGATATCAATCCTTAAACACTAACAAGGGATCATATCTGTGAACCATCTAATTACTCTTATAGGCAGCTTCACCAGACCCACAGCGAAATTTGCAATCGAAACACAACAAATGCAGCAGGGGCACAAACAGCTCAGCACCGTTCTGCATTCATACACAAGAACCAGAGGGGAAAAAAAGGATTTAGACCTCAAAACCCACTAATCTGATTTCATTAAAGAACTTTTCTTTACTATTTAATCTGATTTCAAAAGGAAAAGGAGAGAAATCGAAGACTCACCCAAGAAGCCAAAGGACAGCACCAACAAGAGAGAGAACCAGAGCAACCAAGGCAAAGGGCAGGCCTATCAAGAACCCTAATGGCCTGCAATCTTCCATTCTCTCTGTTCTTCTTCTTCTTCTTCTTCAATTTCTGAACTTTTTTTGGGTTTTTTTTTGTAAACCAAGTGTAGAGTAATCAAATAATAATATGTTTGCTAATGGGGAATTTACCGGGGGGCGAGGATAAGTTTATAACTACCATCACATCTGTTTCTTCCCATTGACAATATTGCCCCTCCAAAACTACCGAAATCATTAGGAAATTAATGGGTGTTTTGGGTCATTAAAATACATAAGAATCTTCCTCTTTATTTCATGTCACAATTCATGGTTGAGCTTCAATTAGGCGTGCGAAGGCCACTCTGTTTTCCATTGACAAAGACAAGTATGAACATATGAGACTTTGGATTGGGTTGTCTTTATATCAATGAGCCCAGATTTGGTTCCATTTAGAACCCAAATAGGTGGAAAGGCAAAGGATAACTTTTGATTGGAATACGAATCAACTTTACATCTGTGGGGTGCAGATTTTGTTCAATTTGATGCACAGACAGCTTGCCATTCTTTGTCTAAGCAAGCTTGATTTAGCATTCTAAAAGTAATAAATAATAAACCAAGTAAAAGTAAACCAATGGGGTAGTAGCTCAATTAACGAGAGTTGCTTTTTTTTAAACCGAGTTTGGAGATTCGTTATAGGAATGGACTATGGCCGTTAGTTCGCACGCATAGAAAATTTTCATCTAATGATATAGTAAATTGTATCAAAACCAACATGTAATCACAAAAGTATTTATTCTTTCAATGAGAATCAAACTGAGAACCTTATGAATTATTACCGTTTGGCTTAAAAGAGATTCACCATGGATAAATATTGAAATAATTGTGAAACAAACGTCACGTTGAGAACATTTTTAGCCTAGATTGATATAAAAAGAAAGTTCAAAATAATTCTAAAAGCAATGCATACATTAAAATAGTCACAAAGAGACAAATTAGAAACACAGATCTGTTTCATTTGTTACTAATTTACTCAAATCAAATCAGGGTCAACATCAGAACAGTTGCAGCGGAATGTGAGAAAGAGAAAGACTTCCTAAAAGTTCATATACTCTCTCTCTCTCTCCCTATATATATATAGATATTGAAACTAAGTGGAATGAAGTGTATGCATTCTCTGCCTCTCTCTTAGTTGATCAATCCAAGCTGCAGCTACAAGTAATTAATCATGGAGTTGGCAAATGAGTTCTACTCATGCATTTGGTTGAGCTTGATGTTCATTTTTGGTGCCTTTGCTTCTCTCTCGATGTCTCGGTGTATGAAAAGTGGTTCATATGAAGGCTTCGTGCACAGACTCTGTATTACAGTTTGTATTCTCTGGTTTTTACTCAATTTTCTACCTTGGTTGATGTCTGATCAACAACAACTTGCGCTGGCCTCAGATGCCAGAAACAAATTTGTATTTGTATATGTAAGTTAATGAATGAGAAAACAGACTCTTCAGTTTCGCTCTTTAATATGTTGAAATCCTTAGCCCAAACACATTAAGATATGGTCCATTTTGGACCACGAGCCCACACATATTTGTTTTTCATGGATCATCGAACATTGGTACTTATGTCCAAAAAACACGTCTTGTGAGAGGATTTAGACTTTACTTATAAACCACTCGGCTGAGTTATATAAGACCGGACAATGTGTTTTAAAAACAGAAATAATTGAAACAACAACTCTCAAACAATAAAACAGTAAACAAAAGAGTTCACAACAACAACTGGAAATAACCATAGAAGAATACAAGACCATTAAAAATATGTCATGTTCAAATGATCGGAAAGTCCATTAAAATAATGATGATCCAGTAGCAAAGGAAAACATAACATGTAGAACAAATAATACTATATGACTAGTGTTAACTGTTATGACTTGTATCATGTATCCCACGTCGGTTAGGTGTAAGTCATCAATGTGTTTATAAGTAACTATACAATCTCTCAAAGAAGAAGACCCTTTTTAAGGATAAAATCGTGTTGGCTTTAGGTCTAGAACGAACAATGCCACTTCAAATGGGTTGGGTTGGATTTATGCGATTTATAACATGTAGTTGTTAGATCACAATTTAGTGTCAAATGAGCACTTAAACTTGGCTTGTCCTGTTTCAAGTCACATATTTTGAATATATATATATATATATATATATATATATATCTCCAAATAATATTCTCATGTGATCGATGCCTTCTAGAATCAGAACTAACTTCATGAAATTTTCCACTCTTATGTTCTCTTTCTAGACCAATATAGTTTCTCTCTCTCTCTCTCTCTCTCTCTCGGTCTCTGTTTTTCTATTTTCAACGCGTTTTCACTTCTCAAGAGAGTCAAATCATTCGTTTTCTTTGTACAAAACATGAGCCCTTACCGTCTCCAATGGATCAGAGTTTGCTTTGCTCCCTTGGTTAATTCCATATAGTTGAACCCAAGTTCTACGTTGAGAGCTCTTTCAGTTGGATTGAGCCGAAGAGATTGACCCAGTCGAACAATTCTCTAACCGCGTACATGAATAGACATAAAGAGACTAATTAGAAGCATAGATGTTTTAATTTCCTCTGTTAATATTTTAATCAATATAAGGTCAACTTCAGAACTATTGCTGAATAATATTGGCACTAAGAAAGCGAAAGACATCGCATTTCCATTGGAGAAATCTCTCTCCCTCCCTCTCTCTCTCTCTCTCTATATATATATATATATATATATATATATATCCAGATTGTGTGGAGTACTGAAGTATGTTTTCTGCTCTCTGTTTCAGTTCTTAAATCCAAGCTACCAGCAATTACAAGTAATCATCAATGGTGATGGAGAGCATTTGGTTGACATTGATGTTCACGTTGGGAGGACTTGCTTCTTTTGCCATGTCTGGGTTTGCAGAAACTGATTTGTATGAAAGCTTTACGCACATATTGTGCATTGCAGTTTGTATTTTGTGGGTTTTAATGGAGGTTCTTCCTTGGTTGATGTCTCAACAACAACTTGTGCAGGCCTCAGATGCCACCAACAAGTTTGTATTTGTATATGTAAGTAGTCAGTGATTGTTCATTTCAAAGTGTACATATCGTCTTTGGTGATTTGTAGTCAAATCTCTTCTTTGCTTCATGTCTCAGCAAGAACTTTGAGCTGTCTTACGGAAACCAGTGTTCAAATGTTGAGATAACACACAAGATTTTATATGGAGCATGTGGGACCACGATCTCACGTAGATCATGTGTATGTGTGTTCATCTCAACATTTCCAATAACTGGGATAAAAAACACCTAAATTCTTAACATTTTTTACGGAACTTTTGCAAGGACTCCTGTATTTAAGGACTCTCTTTTTTTTTTTTTTTGAATATATTGATTATGGGCTCATATTTGAGACGACAAGCTAGTGAACAAAATTTGGGCTTCAGTTAAACTAGGCCCAGCCCATACCAGTCCCCATCCTCATGTCCGGAAGCCCAATTAATTTCCAGTCAATATGCTTACATGATGGAGAAAAACATTCTGAAAGAGAGTTGAATCAGGAATCAACGCTTTAGGCGATTGGGCACGAAACTGGCGTCCGCACCAGTGTGTATAATAATTGTACGAAATCCCATTGACATAGCAGATTTCCAATTCGCAATAATTATATTGTAATTTCAATGTGCATAATGCAATCATATTGAAATTGGAATCGGCCCAAACGGATAATCGGCCCATTAAGAGTGACTCGAGGTTCTTCCAAACCTTTGTAGCCAAGTCAAGATCTTGGAGACATTAGTCTTCACTTTCACAATGCCAAAATATTTGTGAATTAGTTACACTTTTTTTAAGGTAGAATCTACCCGGTTGCTCATCGGACAAATGATTGATAAATTTTGAGCCACATAGAAGATCCTGCAACCCCCATTAGTTACATTTTTTTTGTACATGGAATCCACTCAGCCACTCCCCGGACAACTAACTAATAAACCGCAGGCCACATAGAAGACTCACCAGACAACTGACTGATAAACCTTAGGTCACATGGAGGATCCCACAAATATTGTAGGGTGACATTCACACATGCGGAGTTGAGTAAGGACTTATCTCACAAATTGTGATAATTGAAATATCCATGAGACTTTTAACTCACGACCTCCCGTTTATACAAAGAGTTATCGCAATCAAGTTTACCATCTCAACCAATTAGTTACACATGCTTGAGCGTTAGAATGCAATAGTAATTTTGGCCAATCACAAATTTATCCCTTTTTCAATTTTGTAGTAACAAAGTATTGTACTTATTGGTTCACAATGTAATATATAATGTGAAATCTATAATTCAAAAGAAAATGCATAAAAAAGTAACCACACACGTGCTAAAATAACTATTGAGATCTTTCCCACAACCATCAAAATAAACACTAATGTCATTTTTATAAATGTTAAAAGACATGCATGCAAGTAAAAGTAATAAAGGATAATATAAACTCAAAATTTAATGAAGTCATTTAACATTAATTCATGCACTAGAATTTTAATTTTTTTTTTCATTTCTCAAAAAATATGAAATTGTAAAGATAATATATTTTATTTTATATAAAAGCATGAAAAAAATTATTAAGATTCTCTGGTTTGTTTTCTTTTATTCATTTTTAGAAAAAAAAAGGAGAAAACGTTTATTTTTTATTTTATTTTTTCTAGTAATTTTAGTTACTTTTACTATGTTTTATTTGTTTTTATATTTTTATTTTTTCCCAAATACTTCCTATATAATCAAGCTCTCCCATTCCCATCGCTCTCTCTTCGTTCTCGTCGTCTCTCTCTTTCTCTCTCTCTCTCTGTGTTTCTTCCACATCTGCGGAGAGAAGAGAAAGTTCAACTCGCTCACGAATCCCTCACTCAGTATACCACGCCGACCTACGCAATCGCCGCCGAAACAGAGCCATTCATCATGCCTGCGCACAAGCGGCCTCTGCCTCCAGACAATCCAAGCAATGGAGACCCCGTACAAGAAAACCACCACCAGCATAGCAAGCAAGAACAACCTGAAGATCCAGAACTTGAAGAGAAGCCGCAGGAAAGGGAAGTAGAAGAAGAAGAGGAGGAGGGAGAGGCAGACCGAGTGGAAGAGCTTGAAGAAGAAGGAGCAGGTGACCTGTCTTTTCTCTCCCTTTCTGAACTTTTTCTTCTTCTTTTGGTCTTCTCTGTGTGTGTATTTGTGTATATTTTCCATGTATGCGTGTATATACTGGTGTTTGGTAGAATTTACGTGTTAATGGTTGTTCAACGTGGAATTGATTTCGTTTCGAATGTTATTTCACTCTCAATTTTACTGATTTTTCATCGTATTCTCAGAGTCTGAAGCTGAGGGTGAATCTTCCAGTTCCGAAGAAAAACCAGAGTAATCTCTCTTTCTCTCAGTCGCTTGCTTGGTTGCGTACGTGTATATACATGTGCGTGTGCGAAATATGGTAAAAGTTTCGTCTTTTGCCATATCGAACACGAATATGTGATTTTTTGTGTTTGATTTTACGTTTTTAATTTCGGTTGCTGCATGTTGCGATATGTGCTTACCGCTGAGGCGCTGCTTGTGGATCCTGGTCATTGTGAACTTTGCAGCTTGATCGCATGAACATTTGATGTCAATTTTTTGGTACAATTTCGATATGAATCTTAGAATTATTTTTACATAAGAGAATTTACGGTCAATTTTGCTAAAACATGGAGTCTTATTTTTATGATCACGGAGTTTTTAAAATATATTTGTATCTGAAGAGGTCTCTATTTCTCGTGCATACACTATAGTTATGTTTCTGGGTAAATGATAAATCAGTAGGGAATGAACTCAAAAGAGGGAACAAGTAAAAAACAAGAAGTAGAGAATATCCCAGAGAAGGTGATAGGCAAACTGGTCTTGTTTGGAAGGTGAACTCTTTCTTTTATTATTCTGGCATCTCCAGTTTGAATGAGATTATTGGATAAATATTATTGGCTGAGACGAGTTCTTCTGGCTGGAAGATTTCCTTTAGGAATTGCCTTATTTTGTATTACTTTCTTGCATGACTTTGTTTTTGGAGTTTAGTGTGTGAGATCAATGCTAACTGTAGGGCTAGATGGGCTTGTTTTTCTAAGCATCCCATTACTCCAAAAGAAATGACATCAAAACGAAAACCAAAAGGATTTTCTTTTTTGCTTTTCTGCAATGCAATTTCCTTTTGTGGTTTGCCAAAATTAAATTTGTTGTAAAATCCTTCATCATCTGTGCACCTTAAGTGTAACTGTGTCAATCATCTTCTTCTTGATGCAACCCCCAATATAGGTAACGTTGGTCTAGATGGCCAAATATGAATGGAACTTGATAATAAGCTATAGCAAAATCTCGTTGATAGCCTCCATAAACGAACATCAGGAAACAGTCTTCAAAAATCAGCGATGTCGTTTTAGGCACTTGAGAAGGCGGAGGATATAAGGATCCAAGAAAAGCATTAGAATCCTGTTTGAGCTGACAAGCGATTAAATATTGGTACATCCACCAACATTCCCTTGTTAAAGGAAAAACACCCCCATGATTGTTCTGTCTTTTAGTGCATGGATATTCATATTCTACAAATCTACTTTTGGTACAAAGTCCCTGCATATGGGAGACTACCTATATGCTTACATATTTTAGGATTATGGCTGAAAGGTATAGGGGTGATCTTCGGTAATAAATGCATGATTATAGTTTCATCATGTAAATTAAATATTGCAAATTTATGAATCAATGATTGCAAAAAGCATCTGAGATATTCGTCCTTGTTCTTGCAGATTTGTCTATGTGGAACTGCCAGAAATTCGTAAAGACGTACAATGTCCCATTTGTCTTGGTACTTTAACTGCTTGGAATGATTTTTTTTTTCATCTCGCCATTCCTGAATGTATGAAACATCTGTATCACTATGCACAAGTAATGAAGTTGGACATATATGCTAAATTGGGAAATGGAATAATAACCGCTGAGCATGATAAATTGATAATGCAATGACATATACAGTCTTCACATAAGCTACTGGTGCTCATGAAATAGTTTGCTTGCTATATCTTGTTCCTGAACAAATCAGTTCATGTAAATAAGTGTCTTTTGTGTTGAGGTTTCAAATCTGTGTGGATCAGGCTTATTATTGCTAGGTGAGCGCCCCCATTGGTCTTTAGCAATTTTGCTTTTTGCTAATATCCTACAAATTTCATTTTCCTCATTTTCAATCAGTAAACAACATCTTACTGGTTCTTTCTCTCATTCTTCACAACCTGTAACTGCAACATTTTCCCCTCTTTTTTCTGATGCTAGGTTGTATCAGCCTCAGCAGTTACCATTTGTTTTGTATACGTATTTGGCTATTAGCAATTGGATGATTAAATATCACATATGTTATCTTCCTCCATTGTGTGACTCTTCCGCGGGGCCTTGTGGAAGGCTTTGTTCATGCCATTACAAATACTTAATAAGCTTCATTTTGTGATCCTCATCTAAATTATTTGGTCATCTAGGCTTTGATAAACTTTAAAAAGGAAAAAAGAACCTGTGCTTCTTCTTTCTTCTCTTTGTTATTATTTTTGAAAAAGAACACATTTGGAGACTTGGCTGAAGGAGGACTCAACCTACATACTTGACTACTTTTGATACAAACCTATATTTTTAGTTTTATTTGGACTTGAAATTGTGCTTTGCTAAGAAAAATTCGTTATTGTTGTTGATTCTTCTTTCAGTGTATATATATATTGTTATGATCTCAAGTCTCCCTCTGATGCTCATTACTATTTTTCATCCTTGAATAGATGAGTTTGTAATCCTATTTTTCCCATTTAGATCAAGTATGAGGACTAGCACTCAGCAACAACTCACTGCTAGAGCTGTCCATGCCCTACATTAAGGGTCTCTAGATGGCCATGGAGGAAACTTGACACCTAAGTTCATTGTTAGGTTGCTTCCCTTCTATTTCTCATCATCGATGGTTGCTAAACATCAATTTTTCTTTTGTCTGTACAGGGATCATAAGGAAAACACGAACTGTGATGGAGTGCCTGCACCGCTTTTGCAGGGAATGCATTGACAAATCAATGCGGTTGGGGTATGTAAAGAAAGCATCATATGCACATCTTTTACTGGTTCATGCAGCATCAGCAGTTTGATGCCCTCATTCTGCCTTTGTTAGGGCTTAGTTTGTGGATAACTGTTAGATTGTACACCTATTTGAGCTCTGTAATTTAGTTTATTAATTGATTTCAGGAACAATGAGTGTCCTGCTTGCCGCACGCATTGTGCAAGCCGGCGTTCTTTGAGAGATGATCCAAATTTTGACGCCTTAATTGCAGCTTTGTATCCTGATATAGATAAATATGAGGAGCAGGTATGAGTCATTTTGCTGGATTTACTTTCTTATTAGAAACTTTTGGCTGGTACCTTTGGAGAGCGAGCACTGATTCACCTAGAATTTACTCCCAGGAATTTGCATTCCAAGAGGAGGATAAGAACCGCAATAAGCAGGTGTGTTCAAGTGCCTCATTATTTAATGTTTATAGTATTATATTCACAAAGCAGAGAGAGATTCCTGTCATGGTAATTGTTTCACAGATGCCTTCACCACTAACTACCCTCTATGTTGCATTCAAATAGGTGCATCTTGTATACCTACATTTATTTTATTTTATTGTTTGTGATGTGGTGTTCAATGGTCCGCGCAACAGATTCAAGCTTCAATTGCTGAAATATTTCAACGGCAATCAGAAGCTCTGGTTAGAAAACGCCCACTGGGTAAAGAAACAGGAGGTCCTTTGATGACGAGGCCACAACGTAGTACTCGGACTTTATTCTCAAGGAGGAGACGGAACACTAGAGGCGTTGAGCCTCAGGCCTCTGAAGACAATGAGGACGGAAATGATGATAATGGAGGAAAGGATTCATCATCTGCTGATGAGCACTCAGTCGAATTAAGGCCGCCAAGAAGGTGCAAGAGAAGGACTGCACTGCGGCCTTTCCACCCGACTTCATCAGCAATAAAACCGGATGGCGGGGGTGCTGAAAATGATTTGGTAGGGAACACGGAGAAAAGGGGGCCATCTCCTGGGCTTGTGTGGAACACAGAAATGCTCGCTTGGGGCAGAGGTGGTCTTAGAAGTAACACACGGCATGGAGTTGCTGGTGGCGGCAACAACAGAAATTCTCAAAGCACTCGCTTGTCAAAGCTCGTGGAACATATCCAGGGCGCTGAGGAAAACGATGATGAGGTCTGTTAATATGCTTTTGTAATGTTTAATAGTTATAGTTGGGCCATCCATGTACACAAACGCTCCCATGGAGTTTTCACCAAGTAATTCTTTCAAGGATTTTAATATTTCAATGAGATTCTTATCTTTTCTTTGCCCCCTGAAGCACTTCAAGCTTTCTGTGTGGTTATTGTATGTTTTAAAGTTATTTCTTTTGGCAGTTAAATGTTCATCTCATGCTTGTTTCTTTGGACAAACAAAGTATGCCAAGTTTGCAACGGCCATACCTTTGCTGTCGACCAAGCGTGTCAGTTAAACAACTATGTGATGTAAGATTTTTCTTACTCTCGCTGTTTGATTCTTCTTCGCCTTTATTTAAAATGTGTTGTGTGGAAAGGTAATATTTGAGTCGTGGTTCCATAAAAATAAAGGGTAGTACAGCAGGTGATTCTTGAGATGAGGATAATGACAAATCACCTAAGAAATTTTGCTTTAGCAAAAAACCATGACATATTCAGTTATCTGATTTTATTAGAACAATTATAGCAATCCATCGTTAGGACTTGATGACAAG
The DNA here is from genome assembly GCF_013401445.1 of Tripterygium wilfordii. Taxonomy (NCBI): domain Eukaryota; kingdom Viridiplantae; phylum Streptophyta; class Magnoliopsida; order Celastrales; family Celastraceae; genus Tripterygium; species Tripterygium wilfordii. Next base: position 709,577 of record NC_052248.1, on the reverse strand, counting down.
CAAACATGTAACATGGTGGTAGATTTGAAGGGGTGCAACTTATATGTCACATGTTCAATTCCCTGAAACACGGGGTAAGGTCTGCTTACATCTTGTATGTTCCTGACCCAGCCCACTGCGGGTGCCTTGTGCACCGGGTGTTGCTTACCTTACCATTAGGACATGATGCTGCTTGTAATGCCCCCATATTTGCCATGACTGAATGCTTGATACTCTCATTTAGGTCAATTATATCAATCCAAACCCTGCTATTTTTCTTGCTACTGCATAGTTGTTTTTAAATGCATTCTATCGCTTGGGTTGTGTCCATGATTTGAAGTCATAGAGCTTCTTGATTCAAGTGATATGACCTGGAAATGTACTGTTTTGATATATTAAATGAATAGGAGATATTGTTCATATTTTCTCTCTAGTCTCTACTCCCTATATTCACATCGTCATCATGTTCTAAAAATGGGAAGGAGCCTTATTTTGACAGTATCTCTAGTTTGTACATTTGCTCTAGAGTTTTGTGATGTCTAACTTGTACTGAATATACCATGCACAGTATGTTACTCTCCGAACAGAGCTGCAGTCTGAAGAAGTTGAAATATTATTAAAGGGGCATCCAAGTGATGGTGAGAACCGATCCACTCCAAATCCTTCAAGCTCAATTGATGATGAGATGAAAGTTTTGGAAGATAAAGATACGCTGGCAAAGATTAAAGACAAGTGGCCATACAGTAGACATGGTTTGGTGAGTCTGCACTTGTAGCTGTAGTATTTATAAGGACATCTCTGCACAAGCTTGATTTACTTGTTGGACTTGGTGTAATGCGTCTCTAACTTATTTCGTAAAATGCAATATTATTCTCTAGTTTGTGGCCAAAGCTGTGCATCAATCCCCAAAGCCATGCCTATGAAGAGTATTAACTTTTTAGATCCCGTTCTATATTATAACTGCATTAATATGATCTACCCTTTCTCCTGTTTGATTGGTTAACAGGTTCTTATGTATCGCCAGAAAGCGAATAGTTAGACAAACTCATAGCTGATGGAAATTGAGAGCTACATGTAAATATACTCAGGATCTTGAATTGTCTTCTCCAAGCATTGATACAGGTGCCATCTTATCTTACTGAAAGTCAAAAGCAAAGTGTTGGTATAGCTTCCTTCTTCATAACCTATTTCGATATGGTGTGTTAATCTATGACTCTTGTTTCATAACTGAGGAATTCATTTCATAAGGTACTTACAAGTTAATGCTGCTTTTCTGTGGATTCATTTATTTACAAAAATGTTGCATTCTATGTAAGTTCGTTTATGAATTCATAGATTGTCTCGTTGCAATCACCGGCTAATGGTAGCTGAAAGTTAAATGTCAAAAGATACACAAGATCATGTTTTCGACTTCAGAGTTCACATTGATGTATTGGGATATGCATTATCTTCCACTTTGATTTTTGCATGAATAATGTTTGCTCAGGTTCATTGGTGCTCATGCATGTTGGTTTACCATACTGCATCCATTTTTATCGGATTTGATCCTTCCATGTTTTTAACAGAAATGAGTGAATGGGAAATTTAGGGGTATTGCTTATTGGGCCTCAGCCTGTGATGAATGTGGCTTGTTAAATAGCAGCCCAAAAAGAGAAACTTCATGTTTGTGACCCAAACTAAGTGATTCATTAAAAACAAGCCCAAGCAGAGAAATTTCAAATTTATGGCCCAAACTAAGGTAACAGGAGGTCCGCTGTGCTCCTGTGGATATATTCATTCAGGACTTAAATCGGAAATGGGCCCAATATGAAACCTTATATTGGGCTTCAGACGTGGTCATCACCAGCACGGCAATCCGCGGGACGGTTAGTGTCTGTAAATCTGTGGGCTTAAAAAATGGACCCAGTATGCTGAGGCGGCTCGGTCATGAGAAATCTCTGAGACCCGAGCCTTCATTATCCTTCCATTTTATATTAATCCTTCATTATCCAATCTTATCAAGAAAACAAAGAAAAGCCAAAAGTAATCATAAACTACTTCCTTTTTTTTAATACTTGAAAAGCAAGAATGGAATTTTAAGATTACAAGTTTATAGAGAAGTCCAAATTAAGCCTCCAATGCTTTTTTATGCATTATTTAACCCCCTCTTTTGTCATTTGGTGTGCATTGCCTCCCCAATTACAAAAACTTTCGTCATTGAATTTGGACACATAGCAATGCATTTTCTCAGAGACTGCCACCTATCTTTCATTGCATGCTGATCCCAAATACTATGCAGCCACGCATCTCTCTCTCTCTGCCCATACCCTTCACACTCCCACTCACCCATTCCCTCTCTCTCTGTCCCTCTCTCTCTCTCTCTCTCTCTCTCTATGTAAATACGGTATATGTGTGTGTATTAACCTCCTATATAACAAGACCTATCCTTGTTCCCTTCTCCCTCAACACAACTCTCTCATGATCCTCCAATTCATCTGAATCAAGACCTATTCTTTTTCTCTCCCTCTCTATATATATACGTCTCTATTGTGTTGCATTTGAACCAACCATGAGCACTATGTGTGCTGAGAAACACAGTTTCTATCCCTCCCAACAACTCCATCTTCTCTCCCCAAAGAAACCCACCTTCAAAGACACCATTTTTGACAGTAATATTGCTAATCTGATTCCTCCAAGGATGCTCCTTTCACGCAAAACCCAGATCCAAGAAACCCCTGAAATATCACTCTACGAGTCCAATCTTCGTAAATATCTGCCTTACAATGATGACAATGAAGAAATTGAGGAACTTGACTCCTCTGACTCTGCCGACCCTTACTCCTCTGACCAATTTCGCATGTTTGAGTTCAAGGTGCGTCGGTGCACGCGCAGCCGCAGCCATGATTGGACCGACTGCCCCTTCGCTCACCCCGGCGAGAAGGCTCGCCGGAGAGATCCTCGTCGGTATCATTACTCCGGCACCGTTTGCCCTGACTTTCGGCGCGGTGGGTGTACTCGTGGTGAGAACTGTCAGTATGCACACGGGGTGTTTGAATGTTGGCTTCACCCATCTCGTTATAGAACAGAGGCTTGTAAAGACGGTAAGAATTGCAAGCGAAAGATTTGTTTCTTCGCTCACTCTCCAAAGCAACTCCGAATTTCGCCTGAAATTTCCAACACAGAGAGAAAATTCAAGTCTCTGAATCACAATCTTAATCACCGCTGTTTGTTCTGCTCTCATAACTCGGTGAGTAATTCACCGACCTCTACTTTATTGGGTATGCCACATCTGTCACCGCCAATGTCACCATCGCCGCCATTATCCCCGGTGAAGCACATAGGGATTAATGGGTTTTCGCCCTTATCAAGGTTTGGAGGTTGTGAATCTTGCAACCTGAGCAAGCTTTCTACTGGGGTTGTGAGCTATAAAGAGATGCTCACTGAGCTGATGAACTCAATGGAGGCTATGAAATTTAGTGAATCTGTGTCTTCTCCTTGCTCTTCTACGACTCCAAACAATAATAACAGGAATGTTAATGTTCCTTGGCTTGATGTTTCTTTCAATGTTGAAGATCATCAGCAGCAGCATTTCACTCTTTCTCCTTCCACACCAAGTCCTTCCGGATCTGGTAATCTTTTCCGTGAAGATTATTCAAGCAAGATTACTGTCACTGCAGCAGATCTTGACAAAATGAATGATAACAGTACTGAATTTGGTGGTCCAGCTGATCCTGATCTTGGATGGGTCAACGAGCTATTGATGTAGTAGATGAAAGGAGGGAATTGGAAGGTGTATATATATAAGATATGATCTCCCTGCTGCACCAACCCTATATATATTTCAGTCGGTCTATATATAGAAGTGATTTGGTGTATATTAATTATTAATGCCATTGTTCTTTCTCGAGTTTATGTTGCTATCTTAAATTTAGTTTTTTTTGTAGGTTGTTAATTGAGGTGTCTAATTCTGTATGTGATGGTGTATTGAATTGAACTTCAATGTGTTCATTTGATAAGCTCTCTCCCTGTATTTCTGCATGTAATTGCTATAATTTTGTGGGTTTCAGAAAATATTTTCTGGGTTTTCTTTTTCTTGTCTTGAAGTTGAAGATCTCGAATTGTTTGTTAAAGATGGAATAGGGCTTTAATTTTTTGCTATAATTTTCCCTTTAAAATTATGTTAAATTATGAATTAAAATGTGTTATTAAGTATTGTGGTCTAATGTTAAATTATGAATTAAAATGTGTTATTAAGTATTGTGGTCTAATGTTAGAATATAGTAGATTTTAGAAGAAAAAAAATCAAATTTTAACCCTAAAAATTAAAATATAAATTCTAAATATTCACCTCTAATTCTTAAAACTCGGATTTTTTTTGTATGCTGAGGTGGTGGCATGTTAAACATTTACGTGGCAGACATGCACGCATGATGTACGGCCGATTTCTATTTGGGGAGAGTTGAGGATCTGACCCATCATACGCTTTGCTTTTGGCTGTTTCTTCTAGATGTTTCAAGGCATAGAATTGGTTGAAAACAATAAAAGAAGGAAGAAGAATTGTACCTTTTTTTTTTTTTTTTGTGTAAGGCGAAGAAGAATTGAACTTATTATATGTATATATTTATTTTTTCTAAAACTTTCTTAAAAGATGACAAGGCTCAGTTGGACCAAAGTACAAGGGTATTGTTTATGATTAAATCGAACTCATGACCTCCATATGTGTCATAGACATACACAGATTTATTTTTCATGGTTGTCATCATTGATTCTTAAGCCCATAAAACGTGATATGCATGAGAGATGTTAGGGTTTTACTTATATAAGTCTAACTCTTGGATGTACGATATAGTCATGTCATGACAGAGTTCAAATGAAGTGTGTGTATCCGGCAGCCGGTGCCATCAATGAAGAGAAACAATTTGTTATGAGTGTGGTAATGCACCTCTTAATGGTAGCACATCACTTGTTTCCTAGGAAGGGTACTTATACCAGAGAGACAGGTAGGATGTCATGGTCATGACCCATAAGGGTGTGTTTTTAGTTAGGTTTGCTGGTCATGGCTAGAATATGCAATGCTTGCTGGGTTTGGTGGTGAATGTCACAGATACATTAAATGGTGTGGAGGAAGGGGAGCAGCCCATGCTACCATGACTCCTGATAGGGTCCAGGGTCCCCCACCTGCCTATATATTTGTTATCACATTGCTTCAAAAGAAGAGGAAGATATCAATGATGTTCATGGGACCAAGACGCCCATGCTCTGCAGTACCTGTCCATCTTATCTTACTCGATAGGGCTCAGGATGGCAGTCACATGAATCTATTTCTGCGTTGACAGTAAAATGAGTGAAAACTCCTCTAAAGCTCTTGGCCATTTTCGTTTTCTTTTGCTTGGATAATTGGCTCTTCTAAAGGCAAGGAATTGAAGAATTTTTTTTTTTATAACTAACAATTCCCCAGTCCAACATGCTCTTCTAAATCCCGCTCCAACTATAGTAAAGACTAGGTGCAGGAAATAACGTTGAAACTGCTAGGCATGGGATGAATATTTTTGGATGAATGTGATCGCATTGTCATGTGTCTATATCATGCATTCAAGATAATTTTATCTTCCTTTATTCTGTCTCTCCTTGTCAATGACACAGTGGAGCTCAATCATCTAGGCATATTGCAGTATTCATGTAGTACAGGAAAATGAGGTACTTTTACAAGCCTAGAGAACCAAAAATAACTCCATGATCCGTTTGAGTATATGTTTAACCTCAAATGGATGAAGAATCTAATATGCCATCTATATGATTATCTTAAAGCCGCTAAACTAATCATTATGAGTTGTCCTTACAATTCCTTTGAAGACGACAATCTCGACTGTGACTGAAAGAAATCAAATGGAGTTCCAGGTCCAAAGGACCTTCTAGTGGAATTCGGAGAATCTGATAATAGAGGTTCATATACTGGATTTCTGGTTTTAGGTTGAGTGATCGATAATGTAGAAACATCTTTCTCAACTGACCTTGATTGTGGCTCGATACTCCCAAGAGATAAGATTGGCCCACCCATGCGTTCAGCTTGCTGAAGCGTGTTGATCTTGCTTGGCCTATATGTGTACCTGAAGTACTTCAAAGCTAGAATTGGACCCATCCCTGCTGCAACTATAAGCTGCAATAGAATTAAAGTTCAAATAAGTACATAAAACTTTTGATTACGAAGGATGAATTAGGCTTCTCTCTGGCATCGATTCTCTCAGGTTTCTCGGTTTATATCAAACAAGGAATAATGGGTTAGACCAGTCAACCTTCCTACCAAGCATGGCATGAGGCAAGGAGGAGGATTTGATCCCCAGACCAATCCCCAAGCAGGAGTAATGGGATCATCAGATATGCTTCAAGTAATGCAGCATGAAGACTATGTAAGCCAATCTTTGGTAAAAATTATCAATGACTTGACTCCGTACATCCTACGAGCATGGATCAGAGAGACTAGTGAACATGGGGGTATTCTCTGCAGTGGCACCATCCTACATCAACAATTATGAATTCTACCCAAGGTCCTAGGTCACTGCTGCAGTCCTTTGTACCATGAAATGGCCACAAAGGTATGAGAGAGTATCCGGAGAGAAGCTGTCACCAAACTGAAACGATACATATTGTGACCAAGTAAGACTTACAAACATAGTTATCCAGTAGCATGGTTGTCCACACAAACGGAACATAATTGTGTACATCCCTGATGATGGGATGGCACTGAAGATCCAATTGATGATATAGAAGGCAACCAAATTTCCCCATATGGCTAGATGTTGTAATATCGTAAAAGAGCTGCATGTGAGAAGTCAAGACAATCAAAATAAGTTTCACTTCATCGCAGCTTTGTGGCAAGGCTTTGGAAAAACAAAATCATATAGAAAATGATGACTTGAATTTAGATCAAGGATCCCAATAATCTAAAAGAGAAGAAAACTTATATTTTGCGAAAATATCATACGAGTCATTTAATACTTTTTTCTAAATCCCCCAAATCTTCCATTATTCTTGGTTGATACTTGATACACTGCCTCGTAGCATTTCATAGAGAATAATATGTACACAAAACAATATATAAAACAGAAGCTTACTTAGTCTCCAACGCCACAACGAAAGCTTGTAGCCATATACATCCAGAGAGTGCAACCATTGACAACTCCTCCATTTCACTTTTTTCATTGGCATAAGCATGTATACTGATAAAAAATACAACAATTGCCTGCAAATCACCATGTCAGTAAACAAAAAGCGTAAATACATCATGAGAACTTTCAACTTCCAAAGGTTAAAAACTCCTGGGCAGCATGCCAAACCAATATAAGTTTATGAAGACGTCTCACTAAAACTATCAAAAAATTATAGATAATGCAAAGTGATGTCTCTATAAGTTCAACCTTGCCACACAGGGACAGTGTATCACAATCACCGACTTCTGCAGTTCTGCAATCACTCTCCTTGATCCTTCTCTTTTCTCCACTTTTAATTTTGGCTGGTACATCTCCTCTAATCACTCACTCAACAGATGTAAAATAATGCTTTCATTTAGTATTTTGATTGCACATAAATTTAGAAATTGGTCATAAAACTCGACGAGATTAACAAAACAATTCATCTCTGAGAGGGATGGAAGGTTACTTTACTGCAAACCTGGCAGTCACATGTCCAAATCCTGGAAATAGCCACTTTGCATTACTGGAGTAAGGTTACATACATCTAGCCTCCCCTGATCCCTCCTTCTCTGTGGGAGCCTAGTGCACAAGTGGTGTTTACCTTTTTAGCTTTTAACAAAACATTTCGTCTTTGTTAACCTCATTTTGAGTTGGAAATTGGCCTTTCAATTTCATATAATTACGTTATCACCATGCTTCCAAGTTCCAATGATAAAATCTCTCACTAGCACCTCTTTTATCATTTAATAAATAAACTGTATCTAATTTTCCATGAGTTTTAGTCTCTCACAGAGAGATTTGATGATGATACCAGAACTAGGATTCCTTCAGGTTTCATTGGATGTTCCACATGAGGAAAATGTCCAGGGTTGTAAAGATGAAAGATTTTGAAACATAGCATGAGGTCTAACAATGTTTGATAAAAGAAGTGATCCATTTATACAATACTCACATGAAAAAGGGACCGGCCAAACCATCCAGCAAATGTGCTAGGATTAAGAATCCTGTGTCAAGAATGATTACGAATCAGATTTATGATAACTAGCCAAAAGAAATAAACATAACCTAGAGGCAGCACATTACCAAATTTAACATCCCCAACTTCGGACCTCACAAACAGAAAAATGTTATATAAAAAAAACATCATACCGTCCTGCTTGGCAGTAGAATAGAATTTGAGGATGCTGCATTACAGTTCCTTCACTAAGATCTTTGTCAAGGACACTGAGCAGAACAGGAATACTGGTATAGAAAACATTGAATGCCATCAAGCTAATGGAATTGAAAAGGCTGGTTCCAGAAACACCTGAAATAAAAGAAAAACTGAAGCATGCTGGTTTTAGTTCAGAAGGGGAAAAAAGAAACAGATATTGATAGGTGTGTGCAATAAAATATTCAGGAGAACCAAAAACCAGAAAGCAAGGGGAAAAAAAGGAACATAGGAACTCACAATATCTGTATGAAACAAATCAAGAGGGATTTGTAAAAGGAATACTGGGACAAAAATGCTGTGCGATTGTATGAATATCGCCCGTGGACAAGTATTAATCTTTTCAGAAACCTGAACTCTGTAATCCAAGAGCAGTTCGAATTGTAAAAAAATAATATCTGATAAATTCGACAAGAAGACATGAGTGATCACATCATTAAAAATAAAGATAAGCATAATCGCAATAATAGTACACACACAAATATTGACATACTTCCAATGCTATAATCAGCAGCCCTTGCTGCCTGCAATCCTTCTCTCCCACTAATGCCAACACCTATGTCAGCTTGCTGAATCATTCTAACATCATTACCCCCGTCCCCAATAGCCAATGTTCTATAATCGCATGACTTCAAGAGTTCCACAAGCTGCAAAAGTAGTATCATGTAATAGAAATATTAAATTATCATTCCCTGTGCACGAGAGAAACAAATATATATATATATATATATATATATATATATATATATATATATGGCTGTCAGCACACATCATCTTTTATGAGAACAGCGAGTATTACACTGAAGGTGTGTGCTGGACACCTGGAACAGAGAGGAAAATGGTTTATTCCACAGTTGAGGAAGAAATAGAAGATTTATGTTTATCTCTCAGAATTGCCTCTCCTCAGTCAAAAGGAGTTGGAAAATGTGTTATCATGATATCATCAATCAGAACTTTTTACACACGCATGCACGCACCAACACACACACACACATAGCACTGGTCATGTGGTATCAAATCAGTCTTTCAAATATAGCATCACAACATATCAAAATTAATTTATGCTTTGCAGCCACTTTAAGCATCAAGCACCAAGGCCAAGTAACCAACAAATATATTGCTTGTAAGTTCTTAAGAATTCCACAAGGAAGGGAAAAGATAGAAGAGCCAACGTAGAATTTGACTCATGCCATCCCCAAGTGTTTGACTTCTGGATAAAGCCTTATTTGTTCCAATTTTTTAAGCTGCTTAAACCAAGTTTTAACAAGTTAAAAAGTAGCTGATAATATAAATGTTTAAATAAGATGATTTTTCACCAGTTTAAATCAACTCATTGTAAAGCGATTACTATACAAAAGATTGATTACGACATCTCTCCAACATAACATGATAGTAAAATTGTAAAAATATCCTAGTGGAAAAAGGATTTATAAATAAAAAGGCTTCTCAGAAACCAAATTGAGTAATAAATTTGTAACTCTAGTAACACTGTAAAAGAAAAGCATGAAATGAAACAAAGCCTTAAAATATATATCTGTCTTGGTTCATCCTTTGATTTACATCCTTTCAAAATAAGTGGTTCACAAATGATTCTATTTCAATTAACACAAGTGTATACTAAAAATCGGGGAAAGAAAATAAAGATATAACTATTGCAGCAAAAGCATCAGTAGACAATTTTACATTAAAAAGGCACATAAATCCAAATGCAGTTAAAGATTGAACTAAATGGTATTGAGCAAGAATAAGGAAAAATACACGCAGCAACAAAGAGCACCTGTGCCTTTTGTGATGGCGTTACACGACAACATATAGCAGTTCTTGACAGTATTGCTAATTCAGTAAAAGCTTTCCTGTAATGCCTTAGAGCAATTTCAAGAGCCCAGCCATCAATAACAAATGCCAGATCCTGTTAAAAGCGTGGGAGAATATTATAAATTCATTCTCAAAACCACTATAAGGAGGACAATAAGACAAGCAGAACCCCATGCAATTGTTAAGATTAGTTACTTTGTCATTCAACCCAATAAGGCAATAAGTTAACTAGTTGGATTGGGGCATTCACATCAATACCAATAGTTACTTCAAACAATTGAAGCAATACCAAATTACCAATAGAACTTGGACACACTTTGAGAAATGAAGGCAGGAACCTATAGACAAATGTGAAATAAAATTATAAAAAAAAAAAAAAAAACCTGAGCTTTTTGGCAATACCTTAGGTTCTGAAGCTGTTATCTTCATTGTAAGTAAGACTCTCTCTAAACTTCTGCAAATTTCACCTTCAGTTCTGCCATCAATCAACAGAAGTTGACCCTTTGGCTCTGTCAAGGAATTGGAGAAAAGAAAATGAAAGATTAACGTGCATAGAATTAGACAATGCAGGATATTCTTACAAAAAATCTAGGCAAAAACTGGATCCATTAATAACCCCATTACGAAAAAATTCCTCCCTTCCTCCCATCCCCAATCCCAAAGAGAGAAAAAAAAATTAAAGAAAGGTAAAAAAACTAGGAAGGGACGAATTCAGAAACCCAAGTACATTACTATATAGGTGGAATGAGATACAAAAGGTAGTACACGAAACACTAAATTTATTAAAATTGAAAGTTTTCCTATTTCGCATCATAGAGAGAAGAGATTATATCGTTCCCGAACCAGCAATGGGAGTAGTTGCAAAAACAAGGTCATGATACCTGGGGAAATAAAATTGCATGAAAGAGCAATTTGAATTGCAGTATTCTGCTTGTCTCCAGTTAGCATCCAAAAATTTATTCCTGCTTTTCGAAGGGTCTCAATTGTTTCAGGTACACCATCCTTGACAATTATTAAAAAAGAAAGACGACACACGTTAAAATCTAAAAGTGTTTTGTGGCGCTGCTTACAGTTTGAAATTAATCAGCTAATAAAATCATGCCAAAAATGAACTGCATCCCGCCAAGTATGCCAGTTTTTACCTGCAGGCGATCCTCTATGGCAGTAACTCCAAGAACTTCAAAATCATGTTCTAACCTTTGGCAGACCTCAGCAATCCTCCACTGTGGACATTAGTAACTAGAAGAAGTCAAGTGTATTGATTGCCTACTTGATCCAGTGCCATCAAAAGCTAAAAAAGGACATATAGACCCTTTACCTCTCTATCAACTAATGTGCTACTGGCCTCCTTGTACATCACAGACCATGCTTGATATTCATCTTCTTTTAGTTCACGCGAAGCCAAGCACAACGTGCGCAATCCAATTTGGGAATACTGTTCTATAGCTTCAGTAAATATCCTTTTTTGTTGTCCTGAGGCGAGGGCGTTAATCAATTAACATGTGGCCAATCAGCCAATGCCATAAGAGATGCACTATTTAATATGATAATTCTACTTCGTTCTTCAACCCTTCATAAATGCAAAAGCAGACTAATCCGAATACAAATACCATGATCTACATCCATAGACTACTTTTAAAATAACATTATAGGTTCAGCATGATGAAGAGCAGAAAAAGTTTATCCACAAAAACAGGCTCCTTAAAAAGTGGATCGAGTTGGAATATTTCTAACTTAGATAATCGAGACAGTCACACTTGTTTAGTCCCAAATTACAGCCATAAAAAAATAAACTAACCAGCCCGAGCATATGGAAGAACTGCTTCATCTGCTCCTTTTGATAAAAGGAAAATATTCCCATTTCGACAGTCTTTCACCACAACTGACATTCTTTTGCGATCGGAGGTGAACTCCAGGGTTTCCAGCACTTCGTATTGAATTACTGAACCATGGAATCTGATATCTGCAACATATTAAAATTATGCAACGAATATCATCATCTAAACTATCAGAGACATCTTTCCTTCAAACAGCCAATAAATGAGTGGTCTTTTACCAATAATGTTTGCATTCTTATTCGCAAAAATCATATGCAATTGAGCGGCAGCATGAACAAGAGCATCCTCGTCCTGAGACTGCGCCTTATACAAGATAGCTCCAGTTTTACTGGATTACAAAAGAGGATGAATGAACTTCAGGACAACATATGCATTAAGTCCTAGAGCATGTTATATTGTATCATATGAAATGGTTTGACTTTATCATACGCATCCAAGTATGGCAGAAATTCTATCCAAAACAAGTGGCTAGAGTACCTTTGCATCGGTATAACTGTATTACATATTGCCATAACTGTAAGAAACATAACAACATCAGGAGAGCTTTTGGCAACTGCATCAAGTAGCTCCACATCTGTGTGTCAAAAGCTAAAATTAAATAGATGGTAAATTTTGCGAATCAGATGATCAGCATATTGACAATTTGACATAAGCACATGCTTGTAATACACTAGAAATAAAAAGCTAAAAAGCCATCAAATTATCTGCTTCATACTTTTATAGTTTATGTAGATGAATCAACTCACAAACCTAAAAACCTGAGGCGTTTTAGTTGGAGCAAAAAAACTGGCACAGCTGAGCACATAGCTGTACTAGATTACAACAGAAAGGCAGGTACCCAAAATCAAAACTAAAGGATGAATGAGGGCTACATGCTAAACAACTTTAAAATAAATTTGTGACCTCCAGAGCCAACACACTTGCAAGTCATGCAAAAACTTTGCTCATGGAAAAAACTTTGCCAAGTTCAATCACAGTTGATAGCCATTGTACAGCAAATCCATTAATTTATCATTTAAACCAAAAAGAAATCAATAAGACAATAACCATAAAGTAATATAAATTTCCCAACAAGTAAATGCCATTGTCATGCCTTAGCTTCCATTTCCACTTAGACCAAAATTACAAAGCAAGCATATGCAATCAATATAAATCAATCGAGATAAAACAGGTACAGGACCATAGTCTGCTGAACTTTGGAATCAACTGGATGAAGATGCACGTGGCATTTTCAAAAATAGCAAATCGAAGATATTCAGAGCTGGAACTTAAAGAAACGACTTGTTATAGATGCATCCCCCTGAAAATTGCTGAAATTGCTGCTTAAAATTGTATTCTAGTTTCATATGACATACTGAATTCAAAACAAGCACAGATATTTGAGCATAGGAACTTAGTAACCAAAAGTTCAGCATGCTGCAAGGTACCAAACATACCTTTCAATGCGTCTCCAGTCTCATTCCCATAGAAAATGTCTCTGATACAACATCTTCTAAATATCATCTTATTTTCTGTAAGAGTTCCAGTTTTGTCGGTCAAAATGTACTCCACTTGTCCCAGGTCCTCACTTATTGCCGTGCTGCCACGTAGAATAAACACTCCCTAGTGAGATAAGTGATGACATATGACTTAAATTTCTTATGTTATTCCAAGTAGAATTTTGTCTCTTTTTTCGATCACTAAACTCACTTCGCTGCATGAGCTCGAATACCAGTCTCTTGTTCAACCATTTGATCATCCCAGTCAATGAATTTTGCATACAAGCCCTTCACAAGATCCAGAGATACCTGCCACATAAAGGCAATTAAAATCATGATTTCTTTTTTATTGTGGTTGGAAACTTTCCTAACAAAACTTAACCATGTTTCAGCCACTGAGTTGTCCAAATAATTTATGGTTTCAAAGCAAGATAAGTGTGAAATAACTAAGAGACATTGCAATCCAAAAGCATAATATACACAACAATTACCTTGATGGATATGGGAATCATGATGGAACAAAGAAGCTCAAACCGCAGAGGAATGACTAATAGTTCATACCAAGGTCCTTCATCTGGATATTGAACATACCATTGCTGCAAAACACCAATACCATAACAAGGGTATGCAACTGAAAGTTAACATTGCAACAGAAAACCTTTCACAATTTATCTTAGGATTTCTATGTGTTAGAATGTATAAGGGTAGTTTAGTCATTGTACATGCACTAGGCTGTATTTAGGTTTGTATGCAAGATTGTACGAAAAAGTGTGTGAAATATACAAGTTCTTCAAAGCCAACAACTCTCTCTCAACATGGTATCGGAGCTGATGGTAGTCGCGAGCCTATGTCGATCTCAGCAGTCCTAGTTCTGATCCTGCTGCCTGGTGCGATGAGCGATGAGCGATGAGCTGCTCTCAGAGTCTGGTTCTAGTTCTGCTACCTGGTGCAGTGAAATCAAGGTCTGGTTCCAGTTTCAGAGGTGAAATCGAGTCGTTATCTTGTTTTGTTTTGTGAATCTAGGCTCTATATTCAGAGTGGGAGTCGATTCCAGATCGGTGCTTGGTGTGGCTGCTGGTGCGACTGGTCGGGTCTGGGCAGCTGGTGCGACTGGTCTGGCCTGGGCAGCGTGTGGTTCTGGTCTGGGCAGCTGGTGCGACTGGTCTGGCCTGGGCAGCGTGTGGCTTTGGTCTGTAAGTTTTTTTTGGTTCCCGTAAGTCTATTTTTTTTGGTATTCTGGGATGCAAGAATTCATAAAATGGAAGTATGAATTGCTGGAGTAGTATTTCTGTCATTACTGGGAAAACATTCTGCTGGTTCCCGTGAGTAGATCCGTGAGAGAGTTGCTGTCAGAGTAAAAAAAAAAAAAAAAAAAAAAAAAAGTTGCTTTCTGTTGATTTCTTTGAGCTGATTACAATGGCTGGTCCTAGTGAAACTAAGGCATTCACTGAAATTGTAACAACTGGGCATCGCATTACAGATAGGAAACTGAATGGTACTAATTATAGTCAATGGAAACGGGTCATTAGACGGTACTTGTCAGGTATTGATATGGAGAAGCACTTAACTGATCATCCACCAATAGAGCCTGCAGCAAGGGCTCAATGGCAGAAAGAAGATGATAAATTGTTCACTATGATTCAACATACTATGGAGCACACTGTTGATGACATGGTTGGTCATTGTGATACTGTCCGAGAGTTGTGGGAATATTTGGAGTCCTTGTATTCCAGTAAGCAGAACTTATCTCATGTTCATGATCTATTATCTGGTTTGTATCGAGCTGATCAGAAGGGACGCACTTTAGTTGAGTATTATACTGATTTTAAGCGGATGTTTGAGGAGAAGAAGACCTTGTATCCTATATTAGCTGATGTGAAGAAAATGCAGGAACAGGAAGAGGAGATCATGGTTCAGTGTTTTCTTGCAGGATTAGAATCCGAGTATGAAGTGGCTCGATCTCAAATTCTTACAGGGTCTACTCTTCCTTCACTTGCTGAGGTGTTTTCTCGGTTGCGCAAAGTTTGTAAGGATGGTAAAGAATCCTCTGGAGTATCTACGTTCTCTGGCGATACTTCTGCTTTATTGGGTTGGACACCACCAGCTGGTGGTAATAGAGGTGGTAATAGAGGTGGTCGTAGTAGTGGTCGAGGAGTGCGTGGGGGTGGCCATGATAATGGAGGGCGTGGAGGTCCTAGGATATGTTATCACTGTGGGGAGCAGGGTCATTTGAAGAAATATTGTTGGAAATTGAATGGTAAACCATCTGCACCTCCGCGGTTCGCCAATGTTGCTACCCAGGAGGGTCTATTGCCTACTCCTACTGGAGCTGTGTCTTCTTCCATAGCATCCCGGTCTGATAGTCATATTATGATCTCGGCTGATGAGTATGCTCGGTTTGCTCAATTTCAGGCTACCCAATCGACTGTCAATCTGGTTCAGTCAGGTAATGCAACTGCCTGCCTTTCCTCATCCTCCGGTAATTGGGTCATTGACTCTGGAGCCACCGATCATATGACTAGCAATCCAGGTATCCTTTCTTCATTTCAGTCGTCTCCCACTCTACCAAATGTCACTCTAGCCGATGGCTCTAATGTTCCTGTACTTGGGAGTGGTACAGCCTTACCTACATCCA
Source organism: Tripterygium wilfordii (assembly GCF_013401445.1). Classification (NCBI taxonomy): domain Eukaryota; kingdom Viridiplantae; phylum Streptophyta; class Magnoliopsida; order Celastrales; family Celastraceae; genus Tripterygium; species Tripterygium wilfordii. The sequence goes on along the minus strand of NC_052248.1, from coordinate 693,453 downwards.
CTTTATCTCTCTCTTCCGTCTTATGCTTGCCTCACTTTCCTTTTAACTTATTATCTGTGAGTAGAATTACTCATGCTTTACATTGTTCTGTTCATTTCTTTCCTGATCATTGTGTGTTTCAGGATCTGGTGACGAAGAAGATTATTGGTAGAGGTCGTGTGTCTAATGGTCTGTACGTTCTTGCTGCTGACATTTCATCGGTGCCACGGCCAGTTGCTTCTATTAGTACTACCTCTATCTACCAGTTGCATTGTCAGTTTGGTCATCCGTCATTAAGCGTATTAAAGCTTCTTTGTCCGTCTTTAGGTTCAGTGTCCCAATTAGAGTGTGAGGCATGTCAGTTTGCTAAGCATCATCGAGTCTCTTATGTTCCTCGAGTCAATAAACGGGCTGCGTCCCCCTTTGAGTTGATTCATTCAGATATTTGGGGTCCTTGTCCAATTGTGTCTCAATCTGGATTTCGTTACTTTGTTACTTTTGTTGATGACTTTACCCGAGTGACTTGGTTATATTTAATGAAAAAGCGTTCCGAGTTATATTCTATATTTTGTGCATTTCATGCTAAAGTCAAAACTCAACATAATGCTTCTATTCGAATTTTCCGTAGTGACAATGCCAAGGAGTATTTTTCTGACTCTCTTTCTTCTTATCTTGTTCATAATGGTATTGTTCATCAGTCATCCTGTGTTGTCACCCCACAACAAAATGGGGTGGCCGAACGAAAAAATCGTCATTTGATGGAAGTTGTCAGGGCTCTGTTGTTCCATATGAAAGTTTCCAAGATTTTTTGGGCTGATGCGGTTCATACTGCCTGTTATCTAATCAATCGTATGCCCTCGTCGATTCTGGATGGAAGTATACCTTTTTCTGTTTTGTTTCCCTCTCAGCCTCTCTTCTGTCTTCCGCCGCGTATATTTGGTTGTGTGTGTTTTGTGCAGGATGTCCGACCTAAAGTTACTAAACTTGATCCGCGTTCTCTGAAATGTGTTTTCTTGGGATACTCTCGTCATCAAAAGGGGTATCGTTGTTTCTCTCCTGATATTGGTCGCTACTTAGTTTCCGCTGATGTTACATTTTTTGAATCTACTCCTTATGTTAATGATTCTTCTGCGTCCTCCTTTGCTCCTGAGGATGAGTTCCTTGTCTACAGAGTATTTGGACATGATCTTCATATTGAGTCCTCCCGACCTCCCATCACTCAAACGTATTCTCGACATACCTGGCACCATTCTGCTGCATCACCGCCAGTGAATTCTCCAGTAGCATCTATGACAGACCATGACACTCAACTTTCGCCTGCATCTTCCTCACCAGATCCGAGTCCTCCTGCTCCTGATGATAGTCTTGATTTACCTATTGCTCTTCGTAAAGGTAAACGTTCTTGTACCTATCCTATATCTTCCTTTGTGTCTTATAATCATCTTTCTCTTGTCTCCCGATCTACTATTTCTTCTCTCGACTCTGTTTCTGTTCCTAAGTCTGTTTCAGAGGCCTTTTCTCATCCTGGGTGGCGCCAAGCAATGGCGGTTGAGATGTTTGCTCTTCAGAAGAATGGTACTTGGGATCTTGTTTCTCTTCCCCACGGTAAACGTTCTATTGGTTGTAAGTGGGTTTTCACTGTTAAAGTGAATCCTGATGGTTCTGTGGCCCGTTTGAAGGCTCGGTTAGTGGCGAAAGGCTATGCTCAGACTTATGGTGTTGATTATTTAGAGACATTTTCTCCAGTTGCCAAGATCACTTCTATTCGCCTATTTATCTCTCTTGCTGCTATCTATCACTGGCCCTTACATCAGTTAGATGTTACAAATGCTTTCTTGCATGGTGATTTGGTTGAAGAAGTCTACATGGAGCAACCACCTGGGTTTGTTGCTCAGGGGGAGTCTGGGAAAGTATGTTTTCTTCGGAAATCATTATATGGGTTGAAACAGTCTCCTCGTGCTTGGTTTGGTAGATTCAGTGAAGTGGTTGTTGAGTTTGGGATGTGTCGGAGTGCTCTTGACCATTCCGTTTTCTACAAACAATCTGAGTTAGGTTGTATTCTTCTGGTGGTATATGTTGATGATATTGTGATTACTGGGAGTGATAGTATAGGTATTACCGCGCTCAAGTCTTTTCTTCACACCAAATTTCAAACAAAGGATCTTGGATCTCTCAGGTATTTCTTGGGCATTGAGGTGTCACGGAGTAAGCGAGGTATCTTTCTTTCACAGAGGAAATATGTACTTGATATACTTAATGAGACAGGTTTGACTGATGTTAAACCGTGTGAGGCACCTATGGTGTCTAATGTGAAACTCTCGGCTGAAGATGGTGTTCCACTTGGTGACCCAGAACAATATCGGCGTTTAGTTGGGAAACTTAATTATCTTACAGTGACACGTCCAGATATTGCCTTCCCGGTAAGTGTGGTTAGTCAGTTTATGTCGTCTCCTCGGACATCTCACTGGGATGCAGTTATTCACATCTTGAAGTATCTTAAGGGTGCTCCAGGCCGCGGTATTGTTTATAAAGATCATGGTCACAATAGAGTGGAAGGAGCAGGTCGTGGCGTTCTTTGTAAAGGTCGTAATAACCTTGGGGTGGAAGGATTCTCTGATGCTGATTGGGCGGGATGTCCTATAGACAGAAGGTCTACTACAGGTTATTGTGTCTTTGTTGGAGGGAATTTGATATCATGGAAAAGTAAGAAACAAAGTGTGGTTGCAAAGTCAAGTGCTGAATCTGAATATAGAGCCATGGCTCAGTCTATTTGTGAACTTATGTGGGTTCGTCACTTACTTGAGGAAATTGGTATGAAGGACTCAACTCCTATGCAATTGTGGTGTGATAATCAAGCAGCTATTCATATTGCTTCTAACTCAGTATTTCATGAGCGTACAAAACATATTGAGGTTGATTGTCATTTCATTCGAGAGAAACTCCAACAAGGCATGGTTCGACTTAACCATGTTAGAACGGAAGATCAAATAGCCGATGTATTTACTAAAGCTCTACCAGGGAGTCGAATAACTGATATTTGTAGCAAGTTGGGCATGATTGACATCTATGCTCCAACTTGAGGGGGAGTGTTAGAATGTATAAGGGTAGTTTAGTCATTGTACATGCACTAGGCTGTATTTAGGTTTGTATGCAAGATTGTACGAAAAAGTGTGTGAAATATACAAGTTCTTCAAAGCCAACAACTCTCTCTCAACACTATGCATTACTTCCTTGCAATAAAATTGATAAATAGTAAGAATTTTTTCTTTGGCAATGACCAGGACTTCTATCAACCTTTTTCAGTTTCATCCCAATACATTTTTTGGGATCAATCAAGTGTATTAAGTTTTATGCTGTTTCAATTCTTTTACCCCCTCGCATGCCATTTAAAGTATTAAAGCAAAGCTCCAGCATGCACATGAAAGAAATGAAACAAAATAGACTTTAACATACTTAATTGATATCAAAACAAAGTTTTTGGAAACTGAAAACAGGCAATAGTTTTGAGGACATAATGAACAATTTTGCCAAAAGAAGCATTCTTTATTGGCAGAAATCAAGGTTAAGAGACAATTTTGAATTATAGAGATGTAAACATATATCGTCAAAGGCAAAGTGGGGCACCCAAAAAAGTAACGAAAATAAGTATTTTTACATATTAGAGATTATATAACCTTTGGTAGAACAAATATCTAGTGTATATGCAACTTGACTCAAAAGGAAACAAGCTGATAATGATGACAAACCTTTCTTGCTTCTGTATCCTTCCATACATTCCCAGCTATGCCTAAAACAATAACAACCACAATTTGGAAAACAAATATAGCTCCAGTTAACTTGTCGATCATGGCGTCAACAGCTGTCAGCTTAGGTTCAGGTATACCCCTACTCATACCCAGCTTGGTTTCATTGCCTGAAAAGAAAGAAGGGGGCATACAAGATAAATGAGAAATATGATTTACTTCAGAACAAAAATCTTAACGAAAATATGACTTGCCTGTATACACAGCTACACCACAAGCCCACTCCGTATTTCGCAAATAGCATGACTGGAGAATTGTATTTTTTATGGTTAAAGAGCAAACATCGTTATCAATAAACGGAGGAAACAGACGCATATTTGCATCAAATCTTCTGATATCTTTGTCTGGACTGGGACATTCAATGACACCCTGACCATATAGACTGCGGTTACTCACCAAACAAAAAATGACAATGAATTGCCAATGAACTTGACATATACATAAGTAATCTTGCCTTGATTTTGTGCAATAGTTCAGGATCTATTCCCATGCATGCAGGAGGAATAACCCTTGTCTTCAGATCAGTTTCACCATCCAGTGCAGCAGTCTGCAAAATGATATAAATTGTCAACTTCATTTAAAAGTTACAACAAGCTCTCCCAAAAAAAGGGCAGCAACCTTCACATATTCTAACATACAGTCTCCATCCACCTAGTATGTTGTGTACTGACCATAAGAACTTTTATATTGACTTACAGAATTGCATTGTTACCTCTATATAGCAAAGGCCTTGAGGATCTGAAGTGCCAATCAGAACAAGATCGCAAGGAACTTCATCATTCTCACGGAACCATACTATATTACCTACACGAATGTCCTGGGCTTGGATCTATAGACAAAATCCCACCAATGGGACAAGGAAGAAAATGACAGCAAACAATTAGTTTCCAACAATAAAGGAAAAAGAATAGCTGACTCTTAATTTAGAGAACAGTATATAAGTCCCCACCCATTTTTATTGTACCTTGCTAGTGATGAAAAGTTGACTCAAAAATCAGAAAGGAAACAAATTCTTGTACTACCATGGGCCATAGACTCATCAAAACTACAAATAATTCTCAACTACACAAGAGAGCCAAACTAAAAGCAAGCAGATTTCGCACTAAAATACTGGCAAGCCAACTGATCCAGCACTTCTTCATCTATTCTTTCTTAAGGTTATCCATTTGATCAATGTCCAGCATTAGAGGTTGCGCGAAAAAAAATATACGCCACTGCCACTTCATTCTTGTCATCTAACATCTGGAACCAAGAGGTAGCAAACTAAAGGAAGTTCATTTTACAAACCACCGGATTTTCCCATGACAACTATTGGATATTTTACCTTAATAGTTCAGTTTCAGTCTGGTTCTATATTTTTATATAGCTTGATATAAATGAAGTAACAATGTCATGGGTTTGAAGAGTGTCATTTTGTCTCCGATATTATGATAAAGTATAAACATGTGCTTTAGTGTGGCAGATGCAGTGTCTCCTGGGGGATATTCTTACCATACATTAAGCCTGTAATACTTCATTAGTAAGATATTGGTGTGATATCCGTCAAAAAAAGATATCAGTGTGATATCTTACATATTTCTTTCCCACACTTTAATGCAAAAGACAGAGGCCTTGAACATCAGCATTCTTACAGCATACGTTAATGTGAGAAAATTTCCACAAATCTTATGGACTGAGAGCTTACGAAAAAAGTGAACCATGCCACATAATGCTTAAATCATTGTTATTGAAAAGATGCCAAACTTTCACCTAAAACTACTCTTGGAAGACATGCAACTACGGATGCCAATTTCAGGTCATGCGCAATCAAACAAGAGGAAATTTCAGAATTGCAACATTACATTTGGTTTGACAGGAAATGAAGAAGAAGCGCTGTCCATTTAAGCTATGGCAGTAAAATGAGAATACACAGTGACTTCAAGACATAAAAAGGGCAGCAGATTTTGGCTCTAGCCCCAAAAGCTTAAACACTATGAAGATGGGTTTCAGAAACAAAAACTATCAGTTAGAGTTCCTTCGTAGCATTTCATAGACATAAACACAGAAGACAGAAGACCATGGTAATAGAGCCAGCTTAACAAAAAACAAATTATCTGCATGCAAGTGTAAATTTGGGTGTTGGAAGCTTCTTCCTGCACATTGTTAGATAGAAGATTGAAACGTAAATGACCAAAGGAAAGAAGAATGACAAAGTGTTTCCATACATGCTGTTTGATACCTCGGCGGACAACCCAGACTCCTTTCTCATTTGCCTTCTTATCCGAGAGATACCTATTATAATCATCCCAAGCTTCTTTTGATGCTGAGACTGCAAATATAAAAATTAGAGGACCCCACGTACTGGCAGGATTTACTGGAGTAATAAGAGCCCATAGCTGAAGGCAAGCAATCAACAAGAAGTACTGGTTCATGAACCGGCTGAGACAAGAGTAATAAATATATTAGAAGAAGTGTTGGAGGTAGAACAAGAAAATGAAGAAACAGAAAAAAGATACAGCAAGAGGTACATGCTAGATTGAATTAATGTCCAAACTCAACATCATTCATATAAAAGATGGACCCTAATTTATCTTTCCTTATATATCTACTATGTTTTAGTTTTCAAAGCATTCACCAATGCCTTGAATAAATATAGATGACTTCAACCAATCTGGAATGAGAAATAAGAACTAGTCTTGAATCAGAGATTACCTGAACTGCTCCCACAAATTTTTTGGGAGGAAGTTCAACACGGTATACTTTCTGTTTGATATGCGGTTATCGCAATAAAGATCTTGCGATGATTCATCATCATTGACGTAAACAAAACGCTTCATTGTTGACTTAGAAGCCACTAATCATGACAAACACATATTTCCAGTGCTTTGCTAAAAATCGAACAGCATAAAGAAGCCCTGAAGCCCTGCCACAATGGAGTCGCGATTTATAAAAAGGGGGAATTATATACAATGCATAAATACTGAAAAAAAAATCATGCATAACAAGTCAACCATCCATTAATAAGTTAAAGCTGCAGAGGTAAGAAGCACATGTTCCCAAAAGATTAGCATCAAAATTAATGTTTGCTCATTCCAGTGTCCAATAATAATGGCACAACCACACACAAGCACAAGCACAAGCACAAATCAACCGGATGTTCTGTGCGTCAGAAACCATTATCCGATAACATATTTAGGTCAATGTGCACGTATGTAAACAAGAGTAATTTGCCCACTCAATGTCAATGAAGCAGTTGTCAAGTTCAAGTGTTTGATTTAGAAACTACGAAAAACAGAACCTGACTAAACCAATAGGTGCATAGCCTTCACATACTTGCCTTCTCCATTCCAGAGAACATAGAAAGAACAAAAAAACAATTAGCTAAAATATTGGGTTTATAAATTCCAATGACCTTTAATTAGCTCATGAGGAACTGTCCACCAAAGTATTATCATATATACACTTTCAGACACAAAATTCAAACAATCCAAATCAACTTATAGAATCAAATTACCGATTCAGATTACTTCGATGAATCGAAGTAGCCAAAATCTTACTCCTCAATCAATGAACATTATGACCAGCCAATCCGCGCAGGAACCAGCTACAGACAGCAAGATCCCGATTCATCAATATCAAACAACGATTTAAATTTCAAAGTACATATCAAAATAATAAGAATTAGGATTCCAAATTAGCTCCGATTAGTCCCGATTTTAAGTAATCGTTACATTCACAGGACTTTCATTCAAATTTCTCTTCACACACTCAAAATTAAACTGAAAAATATACGAGAGAGGGATCGTACCTTTTCCGGTGCAGTTCGTAAGTGATTGCCTGGTCTTTCGTTCTTGCTCCTTGGGCTCGCCTTTCGTTCTTCGTTTTCCTACTCTGAACGGTTGAAGAATGTGCACGGTGATTGTATAGGTGCACTTCCACTGTTTGACTTTGGAGAAACGCTGTGCCCCCTTCGATGTGGTATGAAGCTTTCCTATAACGATGCGGAGCAATCGGGGTCAATATCGCGTCGTTTATGGACCCACTTAAAAGAGCTGACGTGGCTAGCGCAAAGGCCTGCTAAGGCAGCCACAAAAGGCTTCTTAACGAGCCCAAGCCAGATATTGTGGTCTTAGTTCATGGACCCGACCTTAAATGGGCTCATGGAGGCACCTTCAGGCTTCAGATTTTATTGTTGTCGCATTAGCCCAAAGTTCCAAACTCGTCTGGCCCCAACCCAAACCATCTGAATACTATTCTTCTACACAAAAGACCTGATAAATGACGCATCTTTTCATGGCCCATGCATTACGGGGGTTGGTGCCCTTGGAAAGTTTTTCTCTTAGTGGCTTTCTTCTGTCTCAAAACCATCTCCATCTGTCCCCGTTTTCCTATGCCTCCACGCCGGGATAGCACGTTGGGATAGGGGCTTCAATTTCGGCTTTAATTCTTCCTCAAAATTATATTAAATCATGAATAAAAATGTATGATTAATATTTTAGTGTTCATAATGTTAGAATATAATTGATTTTGGGGAAAAAAATCTAAACCCTAAACCTTAAATTCTAATCTCTAAACTCCAAATACTAAAAATTAAGTTCTAAACCTTAAATTGTAAACCCTAAACTCTAAATTATAAATCCTAAACATTAATTTTTAACTCCTAAACTCTAATATATCATTTTTAAAAACAAAAATCCTGATTTTGCATGATTTTTGGGGGAGAATTGGAGCATCTCCCATCGCCTCCACGCCTACCCTTTAAATTCCGAATTACACGTGTCAACTACCGACATGTTCACTGAATTCTCGGATGGGGGCCATCTTTCTTTGACTGTTATTCCCGTCGGTGCCTTTTAAGTGGATCTTCTTCTTATCCTCTTGACTCTGAATTATCTGAATTTCCGTCGGTGACTTTCATTCCGTCGTACCTTCAGATTTAGTTATTCTAAGGTAATTAATTAAATCACAAAGAATACAAGATTCTTTGTTTCTTTGACATTGCGTTTGCGTTGATGAATAGGCAGCTTTAATTTCGATTCCCTTATCAGTCTAATTCCTTTCTATGTCCAAATAACTTCTCCACGTCTTTCTGAGTTATTCTAATGGATCATGCTTCATATCAGTTGAACTTAGCAAATTTTTGATTCATTGCTCTGTGTAAAGAGAACATAACAGAAAACAAAAAATTCTCCGAAAAATGGAGCACTCTATAATTTTTACAAGATTAAAACTCTTCCGGTGGAGGATAGTTCAGATCAAGATTTAAAATCCTCCTCGGCTGTCCATCAACCACAGATGAAGAATCAGAGGACTCACTTTGGGCCCCACCCGTCGCCCTTCCTTTCAACCCCGAACTGCTCTGGGTCATCCATTCCGGCTGAGCACGAATAGCATCTAAATGCCACGCCGGCTGAGCACGGGCACCCGCCGGTGGAACCGACTCGGGTGTCTCCATTGTGCCGCTATCACTCGGACTACGATAACCGTCACCGGAAACTTGAACAAGCGAAGGAAAATTGGTTCTAGCCCTGTAACCGCGAAACTCTCGAGCCGCCTTATCGTAGGCTCTCGCGGCTTCCTCAGCCGTATTAAATGTTCCAAGCCAAACACGACTCTTCTTGGCCGGATCACGAATCTCCGCTGCGTAACGTCCCCACGGCCTCTTCCTCACTCCCCGAAAATGCGGCTCCTGCACCTTATTAGTCTCGTTAGGCCTCACTCGTCTGATACCAGCCATATCGTATTGGTTATAGCGGTGGTGGCGATTTGGAGGAATAGTGGGGTGAAATGGGTGGATTTATAGGATCGGGATGGAGAGATTAGGATGTGGTCGTGAATGTAGTCAACGTGTATTTTAAGTTTTAGACTAAAGATAATGTGGTCTTGGTTACGTAGCAAAAGGGATTTTCGAGACGACCTGTGTGAGAGTATGGATTAGCCGGGTTTGGTTATTCGAAAATGATAAACAATGAGCACGTAGAATCCAAATGAAATCATAGACTTCACATATCCCCTACGATATACATAAAATTATATGCATACAATTCAATATATGACATAACTAGGATAATAATTGTTGAGATCATTACAATAATAATGGTTTATTATTACGATTAAATTTTGAGTTATAGTTCTCACGTCGAACAAGGACCCTTTAATAATATGCATTTCAATAATGCTAGAGATATTTCTGTGATGGTTATTACTGAGATCTTTATTATTTTTGTATGCATTTAGTCTGTTTACCAGTGTGAAGTGTATTGTACAATTTAATAAACAAACTTGATGCATGTGATTAAAACTACGAAATGACAATTCCAATGACCCTTAACCCCCCTCTCACGCCAAAATTTTAGTGAGGGAAAGGAATAGTATTTATGAGACCAACACGTGTCATTGTCTCGCGCTTGACGCGCTCATGAGCAATAAGCCAATAACTACTGCAGCCGTATTGCTACCATGAAGTCACTTGTCCAAGTGAAATTAACGGATTAGATTCTTCTAATTTTGTAACTCTATTTTTAGTCACGTTTTAAATTTATTTTTCTCATTTTGTTTTAGGTTTGGCAACAAAGATATTGCGCCAGTAAGACGGGTTAATACAATTTTTTATCACTGAAAGATTTTGGATTTTCTATTTTAGTAATTGAATGTTCAAATATTTCAACATGATCACAAAAAATTATAATATATTTCAATATCATCATTATTGTAGTGTTTAACTGTTTCAATATGGTAACCAAAAGTTACTAGAATGAAACATATTATTATTTTTAGTGACCATGTTAAAACATATGAACATTCAATGACCAAAATGAAAAATATTTCAATGACCAAAAGTTGTATTAACCCCCAATAAAACTTGTGTATTTGTTCTCATATTTTTCACAACCTTGATCTCTCTCGTTCTTGATTATCAAACAAGTACAATGAAACAAATCTACTATAATTTAGAATATAATTAAATTTTATTCATGGGTATGAATCTCATTCAATTCGTTACCAAAAGAGGTTATCCTTCAATTTTTGTCATGAATGAAGATGACATATCATATTGTACTTGATCTTCTTTTGACTTTCCAAAAACCAACTTTATTAGTAAAGAAGAACAAAACTTCAAAACCATTACTATTAGTATGTGGTTCGGTGATTGGATGTGTTTTTGGTAAGAATATTACTATTAGACATAGCCCATAGGTATGTGTTATAGTTTCATATAACATGACGAATTCGAAACAAGCACAGATATCTGCGCATAAGAACTCATTAACACAAAGTTCAGCATCCTGCAAGGAACAAAACATAACCTTCCAATACAATTGTTCAGAATTATCGATAAAATCAAATTGATCGATAATTGAATCGAACGATCGATTAATTTTAAAAAAGTTACATATTTTTTCAAAGAATCGATCGATGATCAAAATAATTCGATTGATTAGTTAATTAGATTAATGTCAAAAAACGGAAGACAAAGACTAACCGTAACCAATCGTTTTCACCTCTACCTTCAAAGTCCCAACGCGTCTACAATCGTATTGTCATGGAAATGTGTTGAAGCCGCCAAGAAAGTATTAACTTATTAAAATATCTGGAGGGCCTACTAAGCCCATTTTCATCATGTTTTGATGGCCCACTTAGTTAATGACTTTTTAGATCATGAAGAATCAGAGTCACATATGATCACTGTTCACTGAGTGTTCAGTACAACCAGAGAAAGTCAAAGATGGAGAACGGAGCAAAGAAATTTAATTTTCAGGCGACGCAACAATCGAAACCGGCGTCGGCCATCACCGTTCGGAAAGCCCTTACCACGTTAACGGAGAACCTCAACAAAGATGACCGCAGAACAACCATAGCTCTCGGCGCCGGTGACCCTTCCTTGAGTAGTTGCTTCCGAACTACTAGTGTTGCCGAAGATGCAATCGTTGATGCAGTTCGATCGGCTACGTACAACTGTTACGCACCAACTGCAGGTCTTCTTTCTACCCGGAGGTACCGTATTTTTCTTGAGTTCTGATTTCATTGCCATCAGTGAAAAAACGTTTGTCAGAGTATTCATTTCGTTTCAGCACTCATACTTCAAATAAATTTTAGATCAATAACTTGGACAACAAATGAAGAAATTTAATTGAATTTGGATGTTAACTTCTAATTGCAGCGCTGTTGCTGATTATCTCAATCGAGATCTCACGGACAAGCTATCACCAGATGATGTGTTTGTCACACTGGGTTGCAAGCAAGCAATTGAGGTTATAATATCAGTTCTTGCACGTCCTGGAGCCAACATTTTGCTTCCAAAACCTTGTTGGCCGTTCTATGAAGCTCGAGCTGCAGCTAGCAGTCTCGAGGTTCGCCATTTTGATCTTCTTCCTGAAAGAGATTGGGAGGTTGATCTTGAAGCTGTTGAGGCTCTTGCTGATGATAACACCGGTGCCATGGTTGTCATCAATCCTGGGAATCCTTGTGGTAATGTCTATAGCCATGAACACTTGAAGAAAGTATGTTGAATCCCTTTTATTTCTTTTGATTTTAGTTATATCTCTCTTTAGTTTGTTAGATGAAAATATATGAACTACTACTGCTTTAACGAACATAAATTGATCCTTGAAAGAGGTGTAATGATTTATAAATCCTGTCTTTATCTACAAGTATTGTTGTCTGTTTACTTTGTAAGAGAAGTTGGTTTTATTACTTACTTACAGTCTTATCGGTTGCTAATGGCACTATATATTGCATACATTTTAGATTGCAGAGACAGCTAGAAAACTTGGTATTTTTGTTATCAGCGACGAAGTCTATGGCCATCTTGCATTCGGGAGTAATCCATTCGTGCCAATGGGAGCATTTGGCTCAATTGTGTCTGTCATTACGCTCGGCTCTATATCAAAAAGATGGGTTGTTCCTGGTTGGCGACTGGGTTGGCTCGTCACAAATGATCCCAACGGCATTCTTCAAGAAAGTGGGGTTAGTTTTCCTTCTCTTTCAATATAAGGATTGATGATCTTTAATTGTTCACTAATTGACGAGTAATTTTTGCCTTCTTATTTTTCGATTAATGGTATTTGGATTAGAAAATCTACCTGTCCATCAGAGGCTTGCAAAAACGACATTGTTCTTCTAATAGTTCTGTTTTGTTATTCTCAAAAGACTTGCGATAATAACTTGGTTCTTCTTATGGTTCTGTTTTATACCTTTTCAGATAGTTGAGTCCATCAAGGGCGCTCTTGATCTCATTGCTGATCCTCCAACGTTCATTCAGGTTTGTGATTCAAGATATGAGCCATAGCTCAGTAAAGCCCACAGGATAAATTGTTAATAGTTGCAGTATTAAATTGTAAATGACTATGTACATCGGTTAAAACGACTTGGTTCCCGCCCTTCTATGCCTTATATTTATCTCATTCAAAAAACAACAAGAAAGAAGTTGTATTAGAGCTAAGTCTAAGAGTCTTAAGGTTTGAATCCAAACTCCTGGAACGTCTATATAATATTTTGGTAAATTTTGCAAAAATATCTTTTATTTTCCAATCTGCAAAGGACTTCATTAATTTGCAATTTACTAGATCGTTTTGTGGGAAGCAAACAGTGTTTTCTATCCTTTTCAATGTTGCACATACTGTAAGTAGTCGTTTGAAACTCCAAATGGAGATATCGACCATTAAGCATATATGCATGTGTGGTTTGTCTATTCTATTGAAAATAAAACAGATGGTTTTCATGTTTTAGGGGGCAATTCCTCAAATCCTTGAGAATACGAAGGATGATTTCTTTTTGAAGATAATTAACCTACTGCGAGAGGCTGCAGATACTTGTTATGATCAAATTAAGGAGATCCCTGGCATTACTTGCCCAAAGAAACCAGAAGGGTCCATGTTTCTAATGGTATGCTCCCTCTATATAACATCTGATGTTGTTTGATCCCTCCTCTCCCCACCTGCTGGCCCAAATGTGCGTTAGTTTTAATCTTTCACTATTAAAGAAGATATTCCCAGTTAGAAGTTTTGATTGTAGGTGAAACTTAACTTGTCACTGCTGGAAGGCATTGCTGATGATATGGACTTTTGTCTTAAATTGGTTCAAGAAGAATCAGTCATCATTCTACCAGGTACAGTCTCTCTCCCTTACACTTGCTTGGAATACATTGAGCTAGGGGTAGCATTTAATTTAAATTGTTCTTGCAATTCTCTGAAAGATTAGTTGCCAATAAATAAATAAACTCCGAACATGCCTTGCAGGTATTACTGTGGGAATGAAGAATTGGTTACGTATAACCATCGCTACCGATCCCTCAACCCTGGAAGAAGGACTTGAGAGAGTGAAGACCTTCTGCCTCAGGCATTCCAAGAAGTAATAAACCTCATACGGAGTTAAACCAGCTGTGTCAATTAGCAATCAGTTATGGGTTGATTGTTTGCACTAGAATTACTAGCCACTTGAATGAATAATGAGATCCTCCCTTCATGTTATTGCTATTCAATCAAGAGTTGAGGCATAGCATCAACTGGAAACTATATGAGTTGATCTCCATTGGACTTGAAGGTTTGAGTTCCTTTTCTTGAATGTAGTTGAACTCGAAAACAATGGGATGTCATGAGTTTAAGTCTCATGGATGTTTCAATTATCACAATTTGTAAGATGAGGTCTTGCTTAGCCAAGTGTGTACGAATGTCATTCTCCGTTATCTCCAGCATTGGACCTTGATCCAGGTTTCAACTAGTTCATGAGAGTTGAGGGGTTTGCCAGTTGTCTGGTGGGTGGGTTCCATGTTCCCCAAAAAAGTAGTTCAACTTGAAAACAAGTTTATTGGAGCATTTGCAAGTTAATGCCGTTACTTAACTGGTGAGGGTGAAGTGATCAAAAAGACAACCACAACTAGGCAACTACAATACTTTTACAAATTTTTCCCCTTGGTTACGACCTAATAATCTGATCAAAACATGACCTTGAAAGAGTGACGTTGCAACTATTGAGAAGTTCTAATCTGTCAGTAACGTCTATTTTGTTGCCTGTATTTGAGGCTGTGGTCATGAGTTTTTGACCAAAATAACACTTTCTATGCAATTAAATACCTATATAAGACTAGTACCAAATTTATTATTAATATAGCATTCTATGCTAATACAATATTTTTACAATCACGTCAGTGTAAATGACGTGAGTGTTTTTTCCCTGATCTTCTTGCAGTCGGTGTAGAATCACGAAGTTGAGAGCCCCAAATAGATGACTGATTAATCTCAGTGCCCTCACCTCCTCATGATTTGCAAGCAACCTCCACGTATCAAAGCTTTGAAAGCAGGTTGCCCATGTGTCTAATAGAGGAAGCTCTCATCTCTATACATTCACACGTCTCAATTTCTCTTACTTGATCATCTCCACTTTGTAATCACTCATCATGCTATTAAAAACCCCAAAAATACAAGAATCATATCATCCCAAAAAACCCTACAAGAATTGAGTACAGTTTCAACAAATCCATCTCTCGGTGTCTGCTTCGAGAAGACATTTTTGCTCTTTTTTTTTCTGAATTTTTCTGGGATTTGTTGGGAGGCTAAGAAAAAGAGGAGATCTGCCGATATGGTGTTTTCACAAGTAAACGGATACGCAAAAGTTGTTTCAGACATCAAAGTGTGGAAAATTGGGGATACGCACACATCAAAGCGATTTGGGATTGAAGAGAGGTGGTGCTGATGGGGACTGAGAAGGTGATGAATGGGCGGAGTGAAGGTGAAGGATAATAACGCTTTGTGATTTGCGTGATTGGTATTTTTTAACGAATGATGCAATTTGCAACGGCCTGATTGAACAACAAACATTCGTCATTATGAATGACGTGATTGTAAAATATATAAACTAATCACGCCAATTGATTAATCGAATTGACGTGGAATGGTATATTGGTAATAAATTTGGTATAGTGTTCTATGAGTATTTGTGATTTACGTGATTGATATTTTTTTAACCAATAATACCGTTTGTAACGGTCTGATTGAACAACAAACATTCGTCATTATGAATGACGTGATTGTAAAAAATATATACTAATCATGTCAATTGGTTAATCGAATTGACGTGGAATGTTATATTAGTAATAAATTTGGTATTGTGTTCTATGAGTATTTACTTGTAACAAGAGTGTTATTTTGATCGAAAACTCTTGTGGTCATTGTCGTTACTTTATTTGGTAAAAGTTTAGTTTTTTCACAAACTTGTGGTCATTGTCGTTACTTTATTTGGTAAAAGTTTAGTTTCTTATTTTGTGAAAAGACAAGTAAGATTTGGTATTCTTCTTCCATGGTTGTAGTTATGGTTAGATACCAAACATGATCTTCTTACCACTGTTTTGGTCTTTTTCTTCTTCTGTTTCTTAACTTTGTTTGTGCCTTACCAAAAAAAAAAAAGAGTAAGATTCGGCCTTCACATGAAACTAGAAACATGTTTCTAAGAAAGGCAATATGTAGAAGTTTCCTTTTCAATTGAATCCAACAAAAACAATCCAAACTCATAAAACAGGATTTCAAAGAAAGAAAGGCAATTTGTTACGAACCAACCAATTCAAAGGTGATTAATTAAAAAAATCCTACTTTTTTTTTTATATTTAAAAATGAGAATTTAGATATATATCATATCAAAAATATTTTATTATCATTTTCACCAAATTTGAGGTTTGCCTATTCTTTCATTCTCTTATTATCATCATCATTAGTATTATTTTATCTACACCCTACAAAAAAAAATTAGGTGATCCCAATTCATTTATGAAATAAACCACTCATTTAATATATTGCCATGCAATTATTCCACATCCAGAGTCCAAACACAACCAAACAGGAAAAAAAAAATTAAAACAAATAATCATTATTATTATTATTTTAAGAGAAATACTATCCATTGTCCTTAAGATCAATGGTCTTTTGGAGTTCGAAAAACATGTATTTTCAGTGTTTACAAAAAGTCTAGGTCGTCCCAATTCATTTATGAAATATAAACCACTCATATCCATGCCATGCAATTATTCCAAACTCCAAACACAGCCAAACAAAAAACAACTTAAAACTAATAATAATAATAATGATAATAATAATTATAATGATAATTAAAAAGACCTTAGGGGTATCGCCTAACTCCTACCATTGCTATAAAAAGCTACTCAACCTTGTTCCGCCAGAGAGAGAAAGAGAGCGAGAGATGGAAAAAGGAGGGAAGAACTGGAATTTTCAGGCGACTCAATCCCAAGACATGAGCAATGCTTCCGCCATCACTGTCCGAGCAGTACTCAACAAGCTAATGGGGAATCTCAACAAAGACGATCACAGGCAGATTATACCCCTCGGCCACGGTGACCCCTCGGCGTTTCCTTGCTTCCGCACCTCTATCGCCGCCGAAGATGCCCTCGTCGACGCTCTCAGATCGGCTAAATATAATCGCTATGCGCCCACAGTTGGTCTTCTTCCTTCCAGAAGGTACGGCTACTCTGAATTTCGTTTTCAATTTGTTTTGTTAATTTAAGATGAACTTATTTCCATCGACGCGACGGTGTGCTGTTTGTTTGTTTGCATATGGGGATTGCTTGATTTCTGGATTCTGGTTCTGGACTTTTTTTTTGATGGAACAAAGAACTTACACATGCAAGATACTCACAGACATGCCACAACACACACTCACAAATATACACAAATCAGCTGCCGCAAACACACACTCACAAATATACACAAATCAGCTGCCGCAGGATTCGAACCTTCACACCGTGGGTAGAAATACACGAATGGTTAGGGCCAGCTGCTGCTGAGCTGACAACCGGCGTGTTTCTGATTCTGGACTTGAGAAAAGGTTAAGGCCATTGTATGGGCCTGCTATTCAGGCCCGGTGAGTTCTTAGAGCCCAAATAGTCCCAAAAAGGCATTTGTTCCACCACTATTGTTTGAAATTTTGAATAATGTAGAAAGAAAAAGGAAAAAGTGATGAATATGACTTGAGCTATGAATACCACTGAACTTTGAATGAATATTCTCGATCTCTTTAAGCTTATTTGTTTCATATGGTAGGATTCCAGAGGGGTAGACATAAATTGTTCTCAGTAATTGATGATGCTAAAATAAATATATTAATGTTTACCATCCCAATACCTTTTGCGGCTTTGCCCAACATCAAACTCAGTGTCTGCTTTGTTAAGACAAGCTTGATGATAAATGGTATAATGAAACACACCTCTGTTTTTTTCTTCCTAATTTCGAAGCTTGGATGTATTTTAAGCTAATAATATGTGATAGATATCAAAAGCAATATTGGGTCAAGAGCTCTTGTACCGGAAAAGCACAACTTTATCTAACGGCAATTGGTTCTAAACTCTAATTGCAGGGCTATTGCAGATCATCTCAATATTGACCTCCCATACAAGTTATCGCCGGATGATGTGTATATTACACTTGGATGTACACAAGCCATTGAAATCGCCATAACAGCCCTTTCCCGCCCTGGTGCCAACATTTTACTTCCAAAACCTGGCTTCCCGTATTATGAAGCTCAAGTGGCAGTTAGATGTCTTGAAGCTCGCCATTTCAATCTTCTTCCTGAAAGTGGTTGGGAGGTTGATCTTGAAGCTGTTGAGGCTCTTGCAGATGAGAACACAATTGCCATGGTTATCATCAACCCTGGAAATCCTTGTGGCAATGTGTACAGTTATGAACACTTGAAGAAAGTACGTTGAACTCATTTTCTTTCTTTCATCTTAGTTATAATTCTCTCTTGAGAAAGGCTGGAACCGCTTTGACAGATGTAATTGCGTCCTTCTTATTCAATGCAAGATTGATGGCTTTGTTACATAATTACAGCTCTATTTTCTGCTTATGGCCTTGCCTTTTATGCAAAATTTAGATTGCGGAGACAGCCAGAAGGCTTGGTATTCTGGTCATTGCCGACGAAGTGTATAACCATCTTGCATTTGGCAGTAACCCATTTGTGCCAATGGGAACATTTGGATCAATAGCGCCTGTTCTTACACTCAGCTCTATATCGAAAAGATGGATTGTTCCTGGTTGGCGGCTGGGTTGGCTTGTCACTACTGATCCCAATGGCATCCTTCAGAAAGCTGGGGTTAGTTCTGTCTGATCTCTCCTAATCTATGGATTTGATGAGCCTTTTTTGTTCCATAATTGACCGGCAACTTATACCATAATGGTTCAAAAGTCAAAACGTATTTCTTTTTAATCAGAGCAACTATGATTGCATCATGAACTTGAAATATTAGCTTTTCTAATGGTTCTGTTTGTTCTTCTCAGATAGTTGAGTCCATCAAGGGCTCTCTCGACCTCACTGCTGATCCTGTGACCTTCATTCAGGTTCGTGAGTTTAGAATCCTAACTCCTCGGGCTTCGTATAAAGTTATATATAATATGATAAGCTTTGGGATACATCTCTAATTTCATGGGAGTATCTTTTGCATTGGCATTTGGACGAAACTCTAGACTTTTTGAATTTTGGTGAATATATTTTTTTAGAGTGAAATTTTGGTGAATATATTATTTCCACTATAGAAGCAATGCAACTGTATCATCTGCTCTCTGCTTTACTTCAATGGCACTGCTTTTGTCCTTCTACTGATATTTTTCTTTTGTTTCTTTTTTAAAAAGGAAAAAAATAGTATTTTCTTTAGTAATGTTCATAGTCATTTGGCTCATTTAAGCTTTAATTCCAAACAATTTAGGGTGGTCACTTGAATTCCACAAAGAAATGGTTCTCATAAATGCTCTCTATTGGATTCATTTCCTTAGAGTTTTGTAAAATTTCATGCTGATTGTCAAGTGTGAACCTACTGCCCCCTCGTGCGGCCTTGGGATCGACTGTTTTACCATGCGGTTTTATACTGTCTTTTTTAGTGTGCATATTTCTATTGTATTGTTTGTGCTCACAGCTTCAAATGGAGAGATCAACCGATGAGCATATATGTATTATTTTCTTGTTTTAGGGGGCAATTCCTCAAATCCTTGAGAATACGAAGGTTGATTTCTTTTCAAAGATAATTGGCCTACTTAGAGAGGGTGCAGACACATGTTGGGATAAAATTAAGGAGATCCCTTGCATCAC
Source organism: Tripterygium wilfordii (assembly GCF_013401445.1). Lineage (NCBI taxonomy): Eukaryota > Viridiplantae > Streptophyta > Magnoliopsida > Celastrales > Celastraceae > Tripterygium > Tripterygium wilfordii. The sequence goes on along the minus strand of NC_052248.1, from coordinate 673,609 downwards.
TTGCCCAAATAAACCAGAAGGATCAATGTTCGTAATGGTATGCTTGTCATATGGCCCACTTTTTTTTCTCTGTTTTTCCTTTTTTAAGGCCAGTTACACATCAATATTTATATTGTGACTATAATTATCTCAATTGGGAGTTCTGGTTGTAGGTTAAACTGAATGTAGCACTACTGGAAGACATCGACGATGATATGGACTTCTGTCTTAAACTGGCTCAGGAAGAATCAGTCATTGTTCTACCCGGTAGGAATTCTCTATCTGAAACTAGCATAAGCATTACAATCACATCACACTAATAAATAGAGGGTGCTCTTCATTGTTTTCTTTTTTCTTGCACTTAAAGATTAGTTGCTAATTTAACACGACACTCTTAACATCTCTCGCAGGAATAGTTGTGGGATTGAGAAATTGGCTCCGAATAACTTTTGCTATTGAGCCTTCAGCCCTGGAAGATGGCCTTGAGAGAATGAAGGCCTTCTACTTCAGGCATGCCAAGAAGCAAGCAATGAACTCTATCCAGACTTAATCAAGTGGAATCAATCAATGGATTGTTGATTGATTGTGGTTAGATCTACGAGTCAGTTTAAGTAATTATGTAATAAAATCCTCCCATGACATGCTATTGCGTTTCAATTGAAAGTTGAGGCAGTGCAAGGGGTGGTGGTGTAGTGAAGAAATCTGTTGCAGATAAGATTGCCAAATCAATTAAACTATTTATTAAGCTTTGCACCTGTTAAAATGCATCTATTGTGTCCTATGCTATCCTGGAAGTAGTCCTATGTCATCTTCTGTATGTTTAAATCAGTCAATGTGTATTTTCATAATAAAATAATGGTTGGTTTGGTTGCAATATGTTTGTATTTAAAGGCGATTATGATATGCCGGGTGCAGTGTACGGGTCCAGGGATTTACTCCACAGGGAGCGGTACGGGGTTTGGGGGTTTACTCCACAGGGAGAGGTACCAATACGCAAATCATGTCCGGGGGTTTACTCCATCGGGGTTTGCTTATAAGCCCATGAACAAGCCCAACGTTCAGCTTTTGGAACCCAACTCCTGTATTTTGGGCCGGTAAAGGAACCCAAGCACCAACCGAAGAAAGTCACAAAGCCCAATGAGCCTCTTAAGTTCTTACCGTTGGAGAACTGGGCCCCGCCACCCTCACCACCCACAAAATTTGAAAAAACGAAAGGAAACAAACACTATCTTTCTCCAACGGCTCTTATCACCAGAATCCCAATTTTGAAACACTTCAAGAGACCCATCTGCATTCAAGAAACGAAAATCCTCTCAAAGAATAAAAGCTCCATTAATATTGTTGCTCTGTAATCAAAACCCTTGAAGAAAAATCTGATCTTTGCAATTAAATCAAATCAATAGTTCATAAATGGATTCAACTCCTCATTCTCTTCGATCCAGTCCCCATTTGAACACTAAATCAGCCTCACGCCTCGCTCGAATCGCATTCTCTGATCAAAGCAAACAACCCTCAAATCTCTTACTAGACCTTGTTCCCTTATCACCAACGAATACTCCATTTCCATCTCCAATCTCTCTCAGATCGTCCAACGGTCTTCCTCTCCAAGAACTGCTCCTTCTCTCGCCTTCTCCACTTAGGAAGTCAAGAACCCGCCTCACGGATCGTATTGAGATGGTCGAAGATGGTGTAGAACCCACCAGTGCTACTCGTAGGAGGTGCAAAAACAGGGGAGCTCAAATGGCTCTGATGGGTTGTGCCTCGCCAAGGAATACTAGAAGGTCAAGGAGAAGATCGGAGATAGAGATGAAGGAAGAGAGGGATCCAGCATTGGTGGAGGAGATTGGAAAGGCAAGAAAAAGGAGGAATAGTGGGAGGTCAAAGAAGGAGAAGCTCAGTCTGGTTCCTTTGGTTCCTTCTCCAAGTCCATCCCCAAGTATGTATTGATTCAACCACTTGTTTTTGTTGTGCAGCCCTTTAGTTTATTTTGGTTTCTTGTGATTGGCTTTTATGGTATTTTTTTGCTGATTTGTGGGTTCAGAAAATGATGATGGCGATAGCGGAAATTTTGATGGAATTGGGATGGTGGTTGCTAATTTGATTATGTGGAAAGATGTTGCAATATCAAGTCTTTGGTTTGGTCTTGGGTGTCTATGTTTCTTGTCTTCTTGCTTTGCACAAGGAATCAACTTTAGGTGTGTATCATATTATCATTCTATCTCTCCATTTGATATTGATTTGGGCATTAATGAAGATATCTAAGACTTCTTAATATCGTGTTTCAAGTATCTTCTCTGCAATCTCTCAACTTGGACTATTATTTCTGGGTGCATCGTTCTTCTCCAATTCAATCTGTCAAAGGTACAATTTTCTGATTTGTTGTTGTATTAGGTTAAAATGTTAAACAACTTGTGTGCACAAGACTACCGCGGTGGGGGAGTCGGGGTTAGGGAAAGAAATTTGTTTGATTTGTTTTGTATGTTTACGAATTTGATAAAATGACAGAAACAATGTTGAAAAAAAGCGTGAATTTAAGCTGAAAGAGGAGGACATATTGCGACTAGGTAGACTGATACTACCCGCTGCAAATCTTGCAATTTCGAAGACAAGACAACTGTTCTCAGGAGATCCATCTATGACCCTCAAAGTAACTCCAAATTTCTCATATTTTTGTTCTTTCAATTTCAGTAAGAATGTTGTTTGTTTACTTACTCAGCTTTACATTTTCTTGCTTATAGGTAATTCCATTTCTCCTTTTAGGAGCTGAGTATGGTCACCTTATAACTCTACGGAGGCTCTGCACACTTGGTATTATCTGTACAATAATTCATTATTTTACCCAAGAACTATCCTATTATTGCTGAGATAGCAAGTTATTCGCGAGACTCGGAAATGATAGATTTGATAATCGTTTGTATGTGACTTTGAACAGGATTTTTCATCAGCTTCACTGTCCCAAGACTATACTGTTGCTATTCTAGCCAGATAAAGCAAAAAGGTATACAAAAGAAAACCCCAAATTCTACTTGAATGTTGTTTGAGTTCATATTGATGTGTTTTTTTCTGAAGGAGGGGTTTTTTGTGGTATGCAGTTGAGAACATGAAAAGGAGGGTAATTGAAACATGGCTAGCCTGCTCTCACAAGAAGATTGTGGTAGCCTCAGCAGCCACAGCCTTTTGGAAGCTGTCCAGTATAAAAACCCGCATATTCACCGGTAAATAGATATTATCTGGCTATTACACTAGGTTTAAGCATTGGTCTATGTTGAAAATTACAGATTTCTACCCATACCATGATTGAAGTTTGCTTAAAGAATCGATCTTGAAGTAGTGTAATCATCAAATAAATCGCATTATACAATTCGACTAACTTAATAGGGGTAAAAGGTGTCGAAGATGTTTCCTATCATTTGATCTATGTTAGCATACATGTAATGGATGCAGTCCAATTACAATTCAAGTGCGAGGAGAGTCTAGTGATCTTTTCATTCCGCAGACTTTCTTCAGTCTTGAAATGAGGTGTGGATTTCCTTGCAGCATTTATATCTTTGGTCATACTCCAATACTGCCGGAAGCACTTGGTGGCAAAATCAGAAGAGGAAGAGGCAGAAGAAGGTGAACGAGAAAATCTGCATCAAGCATTGGTGTTGGCTGAAGGGCAGGAGCAACATGCACTGGTGGTGGCAGAGGCAGCAGCTTCTCCGAAGTAGTAGTAACACATTTTGGCTCTTCTAATTCATTGTAAAACATCTCAATAACCGCCTTCCCCCCTAAACAGGCCAATGAGATATTGGAGAACATGCCATGCCACTGCCTCATCCATATTCATGTAGAAATGACAAAAGAAGCCTAATTGTTGACAAATATATATGAGCATAGTATTGCTTGATGGATGACATCAAATAAAAGTAGCTATATTGTTCTTTGTGAGAGAGCTGATAACTTGGTGGAAAAACTTGGTGCAGTCCGGGACATGGAATTTTTTGGGACTCATGATGTTTGATTCTAACAGCTGCTGTAGTGGTAGAAGATGGTGCATAAAAGGATCCGTCTCTGTGAGTGGACGGGGTGAGGGACTTTGTATAGATACAGCTTGTATTGATGCAAGTACAGTAAGAGCTCATTTTGAAACTTCTCAATGTGCCGTGACCCCGAGCCCATGTCAACTGGTTAACGGACAAGTTTGTCTGGAGTCATTTTCAGTTACCAAAAAAAAGAGTTGATTAGTTATTGGGATGTATCAAGATAACTAAATACATCCCTCACAATAGCTTAAATTAATTGGGATTTCTCCATGATTTCATATGGTCTATTACTCTATTGGTAATGGAGTCCTGGTCAACGTGTACTCTTATGTTCGTTGGACTGGATCCTCATGACTTACAAAGAAAATGTTGGGCTATCTTGTGAGAATGGGTCGAGCCCATATGAAGGAAAACATAGGTGATTTCATTAGGCCCACTTTCTCAGCCCAACTGTTGGGTTATCTTGTGTGAAATCCGGATTTGATTCTGAGCCCACCTATTGAACAACGCCGCTCCTTTTCTGCTAGAAAACTCGAATTGACGGATCTTGCGCCTCCTACCTTGGAATTGGATGCTCGATAGTCGGAGAATCAGAGGAGGGAGAGAGAAACAGAGACATAGGAGCCAGGCATGTCGTTTATGAAAGGAGATTTGCTATCGAGAACGAGAACACTCGTCAAGGGTTTGGCCAAGGCCGAACCTGCCTGGCTCAAAGCTATGGAACTGTCAGCCTCTCTGAATCCCTCTGGTTCTGTTAATCTGAGTTTGCAATTGTTTTAAAATGTTTAAATTTGCTCTATCAATCCTTATAACATATCCTTTGCAGATGCAAATATCAGTTTTAGCTATCTATCGGGGCTGGTGTTTTTACTATTTTTATTAAAACTGGCAATTGATTCGCCTGTAAAAGGACTTATAAAGTAGAATTGCAAGGATTTTTTATGAAACAAGGAATGTAGGGGATCTCAATTCGACATTAGAATTGGCAAGTAGCCGAACATGGAAACTTCTGTGGATTTTATTTTATGATTGTTTGAATGCCATGTTTCACATTTGAATCAGGTTTCTGCTGGGAACTACTCATAGAATTTTCTAATTAGATCCTTCATCATTTCAGAAGTATTAAGTTGTTAGAAATGAAGTAGATTAACAAATACACATATCAAGTTTAGCTAATCTTCCAATGCCTCAAGACACTCTATGTTTTAGTATGAATATTTCCTAAGAAATTGGACTTTGATCTGATATTTCTTCTTGTTTTATTGTTGGGACACGGCTTAGTTGGGGTCGGGTCTGATCTGATCAGTTGGTACAAGTTTGGAGTGAAATTGTGGTTGTCCACCTATTGTTTGTTTAAAAGCCTCAACCATTTACATCACCTCGGAGTTCTCTTTTGTATCATTTAATGTACAAACACTTTATATTAGTTACACTCTATGTGCACTGATTTATCAAATGTTTTGATAAGTGAAAAATCAGTTCAAAGTTCATATTGGCTTATTTTTGTCAATCATGCATGAATTCGTACTAGCTGGGAATATGCTAATTCTCGTGCTTGTTTGTCCTATGTAGGTCACCCCCTGCAACATTTCCCCGCGTTGACGGGAAGGTTAAAAAAATCAGTCTCCCTGAGGATCCTTACATTAAAAAGTTCTTTAAGAGACATCCAGATTCAAAGCATGAAGATGCTATCAAGTATTGCTTTGTTCCATTAAACATGATGTCTGATATAAACGTATAATTTATATTCTTTTCCTGTTATTTTATACTGTGAATCCATTCCTTGCTTCGATGATGAAATAATAAAAAAGTAGTGCTGGTGTGGTGCTGGCCTAGCTCCTTAAAATGAGTAGTGTTGGGCGTGCTGGCCTACTTCTTATACTGTCAGACGAGTTTAAGTTGGGCTCTCGCCAAAACTGATTAAATACTCCCTTGAAGGTGCACCATAATCTGAACATCTTAGGTATGGGTTCAGGTAAGCCATTTAAACATTTGTCATATTATAACATCTGAGCCGTTGATAGCGTTAGCTTCAACCTTGATGCCCTTTGTTGTGCATTTGGTTGATATATGGTTGCATGCTTACTTCGGTTTAGCGCTAATATTATGTGTCCTTTTGTAGTTTGGAAGTTGAATTCAATTATTTGTTGTTATTTATTTGGATCCTTAGAATTGCCTTGTTGATGAATGAATCTTATTACTTATTGGAACGGTGTTTAGTAGGTAATATTGACGCTGAAAGATACAAAATATGGACTGTGTTGTGAAGTTGAAATCTGTAATTGATAATATATTGTCAAAATTTTAGTGTAATGTATGTTCCATGTTCCTGCAGGATTTGTGGTTTTGAGCCCCCTCCTGCCCGAGTATTTGGTTTGCGAGTTCTTCATTTAAAGGAGCAGGGAGTTAATGAAGAAGAAGCCATGGCTATAGCTGATGTATGTATTATGGACTTCTGAATCTGCTTCCCTCTTGATATATATTTTGATTTATGCTTTCTTTAGCACTGGATAATCTAAGTATGCTAATTTCTTCTTGAGTAGATGGAATATCGGGCAGAGAAAAGGGCCAAAACGAAAGCATATAAACGATTGAAACAAATTGCCCGTCTTCAAGGAAAGAGGCCTCCTCCCAATCCATACCCCAGTGCAATCAAGGAGATACAAGCAGAGGAAAAGAAGTATGTTCGTGACCGGTTCTTCAATCCTAGGATACGCCAGATTGTACAGCAGCTAAAAGAGGAGAGGGATGCTCAAAGGCAAGACAGGTTTGGCGGGGGGAGGTGGTAATTTAGGATGAATGATATTTCAAGCATTGGACTTTCTTTATCTTTCAGAACCTGAATTTCAATAATTAGTTTGGCTAGTAAGTAACTACTTCAGATCATTTTGGGCTTTATGCTGAAGTCAATAATGTGTGGGAAACATTAGACCTAGCGGGCTAGATTTGATTTTGATATATTTTCTCCAGTTCTGTACGGCTGTCAAAACTTGGTCGAGAATTAACGTGATGGCGTTAAATTAGTTATGGATGGAAATTTAACAGTTCCATTAACATGTTGAGCTTATCAGTTCGGCAGTTTGGCAATTTCAGTGAAAATATCTACGTGTATGCTTGTAGACCTAAGAATGTACAATCACGTAATGTCATCAACGCCTTCGACAATCATGTAAAGATCGCACTAAGAGTCTTAGGAGCAGACCGTGAAGTTAACATTGGTGTGGAGATGATTGGAAAAGCTCCAACGGCCAAGTTAGTTGATGGTGGTGGGATTAGTAGTGAGATAGTTTAGAGAGTAAGAGAGCATAATACTTTTAAAAGTTGGATCCTCTACTGTGTGGTGGGACCACCATATTTATACCTTCAACTCACGTGAAGAGCACTTGGGAGCTGCTATGTAAACCAATGGATCATGAACCAGCAATGAGCCTTTCAGGGTAGTGGACCCGTGAGTGGGCGATAGAGGCAACGGGCCTTCATTTAAGCTAACAATGGCTCAGTTCGTGGGCCTACAGGTTGTACATTACCTAGATGTCTTTGCATGGGTCTTGTTGAGTAGACAGGCCCACGGCCTGTTGAGTTTGACTGAGGTTTGTGTGGGTCTTGTTAAGTAGACAGCCGTCACAGTCCAGGCCGTGGGTTTTTTCTACTCGACTAGGACTCGCATGGGCATTATTAAGTAGACAGCCCAGATTGTAGGTCTGTTGGGCTTGACTGAGGCTCGCGTGGACCTTGTTGAGCAAACAACCCAGGATGTGGGCTTGTTGGGCTCAATTGAGGCTCCATGGGCCTTGTTGAATAGACAGCTCAGGCTGTAAACCTGCTGGGCTTAATTGTATGCAATGGTGGAATTTGGCCCATACGGGATCATTGAGAGTAGTATGTGCAGTTCCAAATACTAATGGTTGCTAACAATTGCAATCAACGAGAACTTTTGAACGGTAAAAAAAATATTCCTCTTAACAATGGAAATCAAATCATACTTGTAAATTTGGCAGCCGTAATCCACAAAACATTGCAACATAGCAATTGAGAAATAAGGAAATAAATGGTCATAATCCTTGTCCAGGTCGCCAGCAAGTAGGGGAAATTACAGCCCTAAACAAGCAGAATATAGTCATCAGAAACTAACAGAGAAAAGAAAGGGGGAAAAATATAAACTTCTAACCTAGCTAGCAAGCAAAACAGATGATTCTTCTTGGATCACACTAGTTCAAAGAAGCTAGGGCAGCCAAATGCCACTGGCTTAAGCATGTGCTTTTAGCTTCGTCATAGTAGCAATTCTGTGTGGGTTTCAACAGACAACTGAGAACTAATACAGAAGTTCTGGACATCTCCACTTTCAGAATTATTATATACTATTAGTATAGCAAATTGCTCTTTGCCATACAGATAAATGAACTTGAAAGCAACGAACACGAGCATACAAGTACAAGAGCATACAAGTACAAGAGCAGCCGTCCAACTATATTCACTACCAGTCTACGATCATGATAAAGGGTAGGAATACAGCCGATAATAATATGCATGCTCCATTACAATGAAGTCTCCAAAGGCTTCAGCTAAAGGATACATAATAAATTCAGATGGAAAAGAGAAACATAGCTACCAGAACAAACAAAACTGTTCAGTAGAAGGCTCATTACAATTCAAGTACTTTGAGAAAAACTTCCTTCGAACCAATTGGACATCCATCATGCATCATCATTGCAAGCTGATTAAATACATGATATTAGTATTACGCCATTGATTTTATTAACATTCACACATGAAACAAAAGTTCTAAACTGTGACTTAAGTCAATAATCTGGAATACATCTCGACTTGATGTCAAAGAACTCAACGTTAAGTTTCGAATAACATCTTAAAGGAATTGGGGGGAATGGAAAGAAACTATCAATTGATCTAGGTTTGGAGGCTCATGAAATTGAAGTTGTCTCTTCAGCTGCTCATTCAAAACTTCTAATTTATCAGCAGTTACTGTCTTAGAATACTGAATTTGTACACAAAACAGTCCTGAATCCTCCGATTTTTATCACACATCATCATTGGCAGCTGATAGAATAGAAATAATCAGTATGCTTTCCAAACAATAACAGCAATCCTTTCCTTAAATCAAATTCTATAAAGCAAAAACTTTAAAACGCACCACTTATTCACAACCACATATATATGAATCACATATTAAATCATAAAAATAAAATAAAAGCATCAGAAGCCTCTAGACATGATTATAAACTCTTGTAGGATAGGGCTAGAAATACCAGTACACCCAACAAAAGGGGAAAAAATGTAAGGCCATTCTTTTATCTTTGATTATCATCCATCTTAACAAAATTCGAATAAAATCAATGTCTACAAAATGCCCCATATTGTATTAAACAGTCAACATTACATCTGAACGTAGAATCATCCTCCCTAGCCTATAATGACACAGTTTATTCTATTTTGAAACCTCAAAAAAATAAACTGACCCAAGTCATTCCATTAGTGCTTCTCCATCTTCATCTAGTCTTCCGACATCCTACAACATGAGAAAGAGGAGAATGCACAGGAATTCAGAGGGCAGATTAAGTAATTTTCAATTGGAAAATGAATTATTAGAAGCGCCATGAGGAATCAGTTAAGCATTCCATCCATTTTAAAAGAAGAGGGTGACAAAAAAAGGCTCTTATGCCTTTGCATGAAGTTCATCATTGCCATATTGCACAATGATAATAAGAGCAGTGTCTTCCCTCTCATTTTAAATCAAAATCATTACTGATTCCTTTGCATTCAAAAAAAATTGCATTAGTTACATGACCAACAACTTGAAGCCAACATCTAGTAAACACTAGCTTACCAGAAAGTTGAAAGGAAGTAAAGAACATCAAGATGTCCTAGTCTCCTAGAAACATTGCTAGATACCTAATTCAAGAATAAAAAACACACTGGTTAGGCAGCCTACGAGCATAACCACTTCTCAGAGAATCAGCAAAGCATGCAAGGGAAAGCTTTCCAAACACCAACCCACCAGTTCATGTTCTTATCTAAAAATGAAATGCCATAAAATAGTTTCTCTAATCCAGTTCCTCTAACAAATACCACCCTCACCATGTCTATCAATTCCTAGTTCGATCCAACAACAGCAGAGCCATCCACTGGCAGCATTTTTTGCAATCACAATCAAACGAACATCAAACAACAAATGAAAATTTTCACCAGCTATTACACTTTAAAGATATCAATATCTAATTACCTTCAGGAAGCCAACCACAACTGCGGCGAGTAATGGAGAGCATCGAAGTCATCAAAGAGGAAGCTGTAGCCGTGTGGTATGGCAGCAGCGTTTCCACACAAGAGCTCATTTCAACAGGGAACCTACAGTGACAAGCAGGAACGTTTTCAAATCTCCATTCTCACTCTCTCCCACAGAGATATGCAAAAGTTATAAATGCTAACCTGAAAGTGCATTGAGGTAGGGGTTTGCTACCAGGGGTACGAAAGGGCGACGGAGCAGCTTTGGCGGAGCTACCTCTGGAGGCGAGGCGCGCCGCAGCACTACGGGCTGAGGCAGAGCGGAACACGGATCTGGCGGCGGCGAAGGAAGCCATTTCGAAGACAACAACAGTTGGAGGAAAATCAAAAAATCAAAGAAGACGAAGTACTCAGTGAACTACACTCAGAAAGGAGGGACTAAAACCCTATCCGATTGTTTGGTTGCGCGAATAGAGGAACCCACACGGAGAATTTGGAAGACCGTCTGTGGATCAAAAGTACCCAAGCGAAAAATGGGCCTATTCCATGGGCCAAAATTTAATTCTCAGTAGGCCCAAGTCTTCAACGGTGACAATCTTATGGGCCTGTAACCGACTAAATTCTGAATAGGCCCAAGGCTTAGACTAGTTGTGGACCTGCAGTTGGGTGGGCTACCATTGGGCCTCCTCTGACTTGGGTTTGCTAGGGCTCTCTATCTTTCCTATCTAGATAGGAAGACTAAAGAGCTCGAAGCGAGTCAGCGAGACAAGGTTCTGTACACTCGGGGAGCGCCATGGCTTCTCTTTTCAAGGTATTTGGTTTTTCTTTCTTTGTTTTTGAGTTTTCGTTTGGATATAGAAGTTGAATCGTTATTTTGTTTCTGCGCATTTTTGAGTTTTTTGTTTTATGAATTTCAGGATCAAACGAAGCTTTCAGCTTATAGGGATCGAAAGTTCTTGGGAACACAAGAAGAATTCGAATTTGCACTTCAAACGTCAACCACTGTTTACATTGGTAACATGTCCTTCTATACAACTGAAGAGCAAATTTACGAGCTTTTCTCTCGAGCTGGAGAAATTAAAAAGATAATCATGGGATTGGAGAAGAACTCCAAGACACCTTGTGGCTTTTGTTTTGTCCTGTAAGTCTCCAATAGCAAAATTTGATTGTTTAGCATTGCTTTTGATGTAATCTTTCTGGAAAAGATAATCTTAGTGAGACTTACGAACTCTTTCGTGTCTGTTTTTCTGTCAGATTTTATTCAAGAGAAGATACAGAGGATGCAGTCAAATATATAAGTGGGACAATTCTTGATGACCGTCCTATACGTGTGGATTTTGATTGGGGGTTTCAGGAAGGAAGGCAATGGGGCCGTGGACGAAGCGGTGGACAGGTGAGCTGCCATCATACTCAGTTGTTGTCTGTGGTCTATGTTATAGTTGTTGGAATTTGATTTCTCCCAATTATTGTACAGGTGCGGGATGAATATCGTACTGACTATGATCCAGATATCCTTTGTTATTTTGCTTTCATTGTGAATAATGTCTTAAACCTTAGCTGAATCCTGAAACGCCAGTGATATTTCATAATAGATCTATTCGAGTTCCCTTATGGGAACTTCTTCTGATATTCTCATCATTTGTTCTTGGTATTATTTAATTTTGTTCTTCTGGAGGTTAGAGAAGTATCGCGAAAATTCTGATTAGTTATGTTTTTGATTTGTTGCTTTGATAATTATTTAAAAAGTTAAGTATGTGTTCTCCTTTAGTTTCCTCAACGTGTTATACGCAGAGGTGGTTATGGAAAATTAGTGCAGCGAGAGCTGGAAGCACAAAGGCAGCTTGTAGATTATGGTACTGGGTCATTGGGCTCTTTCCCACCAAATATGGCACCTCATTGTAAGTCACCAGTGGCTCTATTTATTTCTCTTGACTACTGCATTTTTTTGAGCTGTTTACTGAGTGAGTTGGTTAACGGGATTGTTGGCAATCTCGAAATCTGTTCTATCTCGACATTGTGGAATTCATAAATTGTTACTTTATTGAGAGAAAACGTATGATGGAGGATATCCTACAATAACTTAATCAGTAGAATTAATAAGCCATATCTCCCTTTTCTCAGTTCAATATGGACCTAATATGTTCTTAATGTGAAGGTTACTTGGGCAAATTTTTTTTTTGGGACCTTTGACGTTTTAGCCATTCCCCATGAGCCTAAATAAGTTCACTGGCCATTTGTAGAATCTTTCCAGAACAGATTGGCAGAAATAATTCGGGCATGTTAATCATTATTTATACTGTATTTTTCCAAGTAATAGTATAGGTGCAAGTTGAGGTTATAAGAGCAAAAGAAAACTATTTAGTATATGTGGGCAATGTGGAATTTTTTTTTTTGAAGCTATATGAAAGCTAACTGATACCCGAAGATTTTTGTCTAGTGATTTTCTTTTGAATGAATTGAGAATTCTAGGTAGCTGTTACAAATTCTGTGTTTTATCTATTATTAATGTTATGGGCTTTAATGAAACTGCATTAGACATGGTCCTGAATGTAATTAGTGGCACGAACTTCTGACTGGTCCAAATGAGGTTGTATGGAAGTCTCACCGATTGTTATTAGACCAGCAGTTTTTTAGTGGCATCTTTGATAGTTTATGCCTTTCAGGTTTACTTTAGCCTTTTTGTTTACTGGGGGCCTACAAAAGCTTTATGATTTCCTTAAGCTACATGTACTTGTTATAGAAGGTTGTTTCTCGAAATGTTCTGACATTTTGGTCATGTAGATGGAAGACACAGTGGAGGCCACGGTGGTGGTTCTAGACATGGCAGAGGTACTGTCTGTCTTCTAAATTTTTTCTATTGTGTTGCACGCTCTTTTTGTTTACCATGTCCAAGTATTGACTGTTATTGTTCCTTCTTTGTTGTGGCAGATTACCATCGGAAGAGGCATCGGGATGACGATCGCCATGCTCATGAGTCTTCAAAGAGAAACATTGATAACGAATCTAGGAGAAACTCTGATCATGACTCTAGACCGGTAATATGTCAATGCTACTAAATCATCTTCTACAAGGCCCAATGGTAGAGTTGCAGGGGTGCAACCTAGAGGTTATAGACTCTATTTCGAATCGGCCTCTCCACATAATATGTGGGGGTAAGGTCTGCGTACATCTTGCATGCCCCCGACCCCAGCCACTGTGGGAGCCTTGTGCACATGAGTTGTTTACCTTTTATCTCTCTGCTAAGGATATGCAATTGTCCCTTTTCATACACTGCGCTGTGTTAATTTCAATGTTTGGTTATTTAGTTATTTTATTTTTGTTTTTGTGTACTGAAAAGAGGCTGATTCAAAATGTGTGACAAGGTTCCAATTTTGTATATTTAGTCAGAATACCTACGTGATTTCTGCTTTTGAAGTTTTTGCCTCAGAATCATCGCCGTTTTCATTCTTTTGATAATCCGGTATTGTTTTGGCACTTCAGGAAAAGAATCCTCGTTTTCGTGAGAGTGGTGACTCCGATGATGATGAGGAAGATGATCGAAAGCAACGATCATAATTAATTCTTATTGCTGTTATATGGCACCCATGGAGCTGATAACGTTGTAAAATGGGGTAGATGATCATGTATTCTTGCAACAATTTGAGAGCTAAATATTTTCATTTCTGGGCACGTCACTTATCTTTTGATTTCAAGCATCATGCTCCAATTGTACATGTTATGCAAGCAACTGAAGGATAAAAACTTTCCAGAACGGTATTACACTGTTTTGTTACAAATTCTTGGCTCCAAATAATGGACCAGGCGTTGCTTCTCTCTAATAATAAACCAGGCTAGGCTGGAAATTCTTGTTCCCCTGGATAAGGTCTATTACACTTGACTGGGAAATTCTTCCAAGGCTCGAAAGCATTTCCACATGAATAAAAGTCTAAATGTAATACAATCTTTTGATGGGACGAATAAGTCAATGATACACTAAGAATATGAAACAAAATTGAATTTGTTTCCTTACCATTTCACACTTTACATTCACAGAGGCTACCGAAGGATCACTAAACACTAAACTTCGCATATTCTGACAACCAATATCTTTGACAATAGTTTGCCAACAGGCAAAAGATGATTCTACAGCACTGGAGTTGGGAAAATCCCTCGGCGAGGCATAAAAAAAAAGGATTCTAAACCTAATCTTTTAAGTGGGAATGGTACCCTACCCTGAATATCTGGGAAGTGAAGGTTGTTCACTCGACTTCTTTGATGATTCTTCTTTTACGCATCGGCTCAGTAACAATGCTCCCTGGAGCACTATGTGCTTTCCTTCTTTGTTCTTTTCTTCTATCCGCTTCTGTCATAGTGCGTCTCAGGGCAGCTGCCTTGTATATGGGCTTCGGCAGATGCCTGTGCCTGCAAACACAAAATACAGTGGAATTATTATTAAGCACAATTGAGATTCATCTACATCCATTGGCTGTAGAGAGTTTCCTCACTATTTTCAGTGTACTTTTCCATTCTTGATTTTCATTATGTTCCAGTCACAGCAAATTGAATGTCTTCTATTGAAGAAAATTTTATTCAAGCTTGAAAACATGCCTTTGCAGTTCTCCCAATAGTTACAATTTGTTTGATTTCTAGGACCTTACACCATATCTCCTAAAGCACAATTCCAGAATCATTCTTACCTCACAATACGGTTGACCTCAGGGAGATGTTTATATCGATTCTTGACAGCCGCATGATATTCATGCTTTCTTTTTTCCCTTGGATGAAGCTACATCATATAAGATAAACGGATAAGGGATTAGATTAAAAAGCAAAGACGGCTAGATTCCATAAGAGATAGTCAACAAGGCAACGGTTTGATCAATGCATTTAGTACATAAAGAACAGAACAGTGAATTTTGAACGATCCTTTATATCAAGTATCTTGTCCAAAAAATATATATATTCTTACAACTCCCAATTGTTCTGACGCTTTAGCCTTCCAGAGCCTAAGGTTGGTGTCATCACTCCCTGATATAATATAACTTCCATCACAACTGAACTTGACAGAGAATACCCTTCATAGACAACAAAGTATGTCAGCAAATAATAATTTTTTGAGCAGAAATCAAAAGGAAATTATTAAGAATAAAAAATTTGAAAGGTTGAAACAGAAACAATAGCAAAGAAATCAATAAAATACAATAAAAGAATCCCGATTTATTGATGCGTAAGCGTCAACTGAGATCTGATCCCAGACTAGTCAGCACAGCAACATGAATCTCTATCCTAATTTACTCTATATAGTCGATAATTATAAAAGAATTTGCTCGTGATTTCTGGCTCCTTTCTCAAGCAACTAGTTTGCTCGGAGCTTTATGGACAAGACCAGGAAGTTGAGACACATTAAAAGGGCTATTGCAACACTGAAAAGCTGACTGAGATGGGGAGAAGAGGGAAAAAAAAAAGAAAAAAGAAAAAAGAAAAAAAGAGAGTGTTTCAGCGACATGAATCTCTTTATTTTAGTGGGATAGTCAATGTTAACAATGTAGCATTTAATGTAATTGATTTGATTGTTCCTTGATCCTTAATCTCCTCTTGTATTTGGGTGACACCCTGCTAGTGTCCTTAATAAAGTTTATTTACCATTCAAAAAAAAGTATTACTTAATAACAAGGTGAAACATCCATAATATAAGGCAAAGCAAAATCTAGTAACCTTTGCATTCGCTTCGTGTGATAAATTTCCCGGCTGTGACCACCATTATACTGGAATATTCTGATCTGCAGGAAAAACGTTCATTAGCAGCTTCCCCACCAAATACACCAATACACATAATGACTGGAATAAAAGCAAGAAAAAAAACTCACTGTTCTATCATAAGATCCAGTAACAAATTCACGGCCAGTTGGTGAATAGTCTATATCCATCCTGGAAAAGAAATATTATGCTTCATAACATTTCCAATATATAATTAAAAACATAACAAAGAGAGAGGATATGGGACCGCCATCATACACTGCTGAGACGTGATCTTTGTGTACGCACTTAGCTTCATCTAATTTCCTAGCATCATAGCTATAACAATTGCAATCCTCATTTGCCTGCATCATTTGATAATATGGTTAGTGACTGCGCCACTGTCATACATACTGATGTTAAAACAATGACAAAAAATCATTAAGAAAGCACTAGTGAATATGGATCAGATTAAATAATGCATAATTCATTGGAATACTTCCATAACAATAGAAGTCCTGAGAAAGCTCTATTGCATTAAGAGATTAAAGAACTTTATTCATATGGAATATCAGAAACTGTGACAAAACTATGAGAATTATGTTTTGCTCCAAGTAAATTTCAGTTCTTATACTCACAGCTGTGAAGTTCATTGGCTCCATTGGGTTCCATGAGACAGAATTGGTTTTCGTCTGTGGCAAGAAAATACAGATCAGATGGCTGAGGAACAGTTACATAATAGAATAAGAAAGAGCTAAAGCAAAGGGACAACAAAGATCTTGAGAATCCATATTGTAACCGGCTAACAGCACAGTTTCAAATATAAATATCCACCAAGTAAATAATAAAAAAAGATGTCAGACAATAAAATTTCAAAATCTAGTATCTTGTCCATTTATGCATTTTCTCCACTAAATTCTATTTCGATAAAGAAAATGGATCTTAGGCCTATTCTAAATCAAAGATGACATAACAACCAAGAGATCATGGGATCACATGCCAGCAATCCCCAACCATGTGTCCACTGCGAGTGCCTAGTGCACGAGACATGGTCTAAAATAATTTTGAAAATCCTATAGCCCTCTAGGAAGATTGAAGATAAAGAATGTTTCCTTAATCAGTTTATAATTGTTAATCAGTTTATAGACATTGGCTAAATGATGCAAATTCTGGCTTTCTGATATAGCCAAATAGATATTGATTTGTTTAATAGCAAACAGCTTAGCTGCTATGTAATCTTGGTCCCTCGGTTGCACCCCCTTGGTGCTCCTATGATAAAATTCTTTTGCATATCTTTTCATTCCATTTCCTATGTGCACCACTTTTCAACTAACACATTTTTCTAACAACTGGAAACATTTTCCATAGAAAACAGAAAAAGAAGTAGGAATCAGGCATTTTGGTGGTTTAGTTTTATTTTCAGGAAAAATCCAAAACTGAAAAAAGGCAAAGAAAACACCAATAGACCCTTACTTCTCAAGGAACATGAAGAAGTAAGACTTTTAACTATTTGGATAAGAATCATAAGATACATCCCATAAAGATGAGGGACAAATAACTACCTGCATGATAAGTTTTCTTGCGGGAGATGACATGCGCAGATCATATATAGCTATGCTCCGATCACTAAAAGAGTACATAAAAAAAGTTACAAAAATTCTATATCACAGCAACAAATTTGGTGGAAATTAACTTATTGTTCTAAGAACAAGAAAGACTATAGCCTAAATAGATCATAAAGCGGTACAGCTTTGCAAGCACTATTAAAGAAGACTACAACCTACTGCTAAACAATATCTTAGAAGCTCTTCTCCTTTTGGATTGTTGGCCCTATTGGGTGGCACCACTCTTGCGGATCGACTCTTTTATGCTGAATTTTATTTTAAGAGAAAACAGGATGCATGTTACAATAATTGGATGTAAGTCAGTATCCTATGTCAAGAGATATAAGATTCTATTTCCAATAATGCTCAGGGTAGCCCGGTGGAAAAGGGAATGAAAATCTGGGACTGTTAGCTCACAGGTTTTGGTTCAAATCTCACCTACTAGGAATGCCCTGAATAACTGGATCCAAACAATCATTTAGGATTCTCAACATAGTGTTGTTGATCTATAATCTCTTTCTGTGGACATGCTCCTAGCTTATGGAAGTATCTCTTATTTTTGGAGAAGAAGAGTTCATTAACTAATTCACTAGCTAATTATAAAGAACAAATCAAAGTGTTTCTGTTTCGAAATAGAGGAATTTTTGAAGCAGCAACAAGATACTCATATTACAATCCAGTGCATAGCCTTAGGGTCTTTGGGCCGGGAGAAAATAGATCAATTCATGTTTGATTAACCTATTGAATCAGAAAGCATCTTTTTAATGGCTTCTTCATACTAATTAAGTGCAAACAACATACAGGTTTGGTGATAGCATTCAATTTTTAGGAACCTCAAACCTACTACACCTTCTCTCTCTTATTATTTAAATCGCAGTTTAACTAATAAAAGTGCGAAAACACAAGATATCAATCAATAATTGAACTTCGCATTAACCTTAACATTGTCGTTAAGATCCCTAGACCACAGTGCACTATCCAAGGAAACATACAAAGCTAGGAAATCTAGGTTATTTATCAATGCCAAATAGTCACGCAGAAAACAAATGGTCAACAAGACAAGCATCCATGCATACCTAGCTGAAGTTGCCAACACATTTGGATCTCCAGGATTAAATCGAACAGATATAACTGTGTCCGTTCCCCATTCAAAGCTGTTCACCGGTTGGGATCTAATACCATGGTATATTATCATCATAAAGTAATTAGAGAAACATTCATGTGTAACCAAAAAAAAGAGTAGAATATGATAAGAGCTAAAACCTATTGCGATTCCATATATCTACTCGAGCACCAGAAGTAGCAAAAAGATCACCATCCCACTGGTAATCAACAGCCCTGAAAATAACAAAATAAGCTCGAAACAGAACACAATAAACCCCGAGAAAGTTATCCACCAATTAAAGAAGTCACCATTCTTACCAAAATGCATTATTTCCACCATAAATTGCCAGTGGCTGAAAAGTACAGTACGTTAGGTAAGAACTGGATTACTCATTAAATGCATAAGAATGACAAGTTTATGAGCAATACCTCAGGAGTCTTATCGGAAGAGTCACTTGAGTCTGTAAGTGTAGCAACTGGAACATCCCAGAGCCTGACACTGTTTAAAAAAAATGTCCATTAGATGTGAAATTAATGTAATCTTTCATGAACTGGGGTTTGAGAACTATAAGTGCCAGCCAGCCCAATCTATAAGTTACACCCAGAATTTTGTTTTAGAACACTTAACATAAAAATAAAAAATAAAAAAAAAAACACATTCATAATGCAGAAACCTATTCTTAGGTTCACAGCAGAAATCTGTCTTACGTTTTATCAACTCCACATGATACAAGAATTCTTCCATCTGTAGAAACCGTCAGACCTTTAACAGCACCATCATGACCACGAAATCGACAAACTGTTCGCCTGCATAAGCAATTTCAAAATTTTATGAAATTCGAAGATTAAAATGACCGAAAAAATATCTTGTAATTCCTTAAGGATATTAGTTAAATTTATCCCGCATACATATGTACTTGCAAATTGTCCAACCAAAGGCCAATCTGGTAACCTTTTCCTCTATGTTGATTAATGTTTATGAAACTTGCCTATAGTTTACTGTTGCTTATTTCTTAAACTATTTCCAACATGCTTTATGTATACTTTATGAAAAGAAAATATGTATTGTATTATGTATATGTAACTATTTCAAGAATGTACAATGTCCATTTTTTTAGAATAAAGGAACATAAACTTTTGAAGAGGCCTAATTCAGGACAGCGTGATCTTACCTGGAGGCTATATCCCAGAGACGAATATCTGCGGTGCAACAGAAATATTAGAAAATATAATTGGCAGAAAACTCAAGTTTATGAAAATTTCACCCAGGATGATGATTATTTATATTCCAACAATAAAACTCGAAGCAAAAGAAATTAAAAAAAGATGCATCAACTTCATGCCAGCATGTAAAACACCAATCCTGATTGGCAACAGATTTTGCAGTCTGTTTCAAGACCCCAGCTAGCACAACAATGCAGTAAAAGTACTGAGCCTCGTGCCAAAGTCATTCCCCCCACACACATAAAAGAAGTGTCAACTGTACATCTAATAGATACCCAAAATTATTACTATAACTCAGAATCAAAATAATAAATCAACCGGCGAAGCATCAACAACATACCTCCATCCATAGAACCAGAAAATATTCCTTTCAAGTAGTTTGGGTTCTTCGCCATACAGGACACAGCATCTATATGTCCATCCATTGCTCCTACAAATGGCCTTGCAAAAATCTACAGATAATAAAATTGAAGTAAAAGAAAATTTTAAAAACTGAAAGAACAATGATCCGATTAATAACTCATCATATAAACAAGCCATATTACCTTATCCAATTTGGCTGAATTGAGTGCCCGTACATACTCCACAGCCTTGTCCTGCGGCCTGAGGCTGGGGTCGAAATTTCGAAACACTCTCTGATAGAAAATCATATGCGGTTTAAGAGGCCAAAATTGAATGCAAAACATGAAATTTCAGGAAAGAAGATCAATGCATCACCTGAAGATCATTACTTCTTTCTCTAGTGAATTCATCAGTAGAGCGCGATATTACTTTCACTTTCATTCTGTCTGCTATTACTGAATTCAATAGAAAGGTTTCAGGATGGCGAGATGATTCTGTGTTCCGATGGAGATAAACCCTGGGGAAGCTTAATCCCTAGGACGAAAGGCAACCGCTAAAACCCTGGAACGAAAGCAGGCGAGGTATTATTGAATGGGCCTTGGTTACCCACACTAAGGCACTGATGTGACAAAATGGGCTTAAGAGAATGGTATGTCGGCCCGGTTCAAGGGAGTCCATGACGAATTGCAAGCGTTTTTTGGGCTGGCGTGTAGACCAGGGAAAAGCCCTTGAAGATCGACGTTGCAACGAATAGGCCTGGACCCGTTTGTGCAAGGCCCATTCAATAATACCACATTATAATTGAGAACGATGAGAAGGAGGAGAGAATGTTTGACTTAATCTATTCAAGGTATTTATTGTCCATGTTATCAGGCTAAGAGTCGCGTGAGGTCATTAGGATCAAGTTTATGTTCTAATATCATATTATAATTTAAAGAAATTGAGAGATGAGAAGTAGTAGGTGAGAATGTTTGACTCAATCCACTAATTTATGCTCTCATATCATATTATAATTTAAAGAAATTAAGAGTGATGTGAACTAGTAGGTGAGAATGTTTGACTCAATCCACTTAAAATATTATCAACACTCTGAGCCAAGGCCTGTGTGAGGTCATTAGGATCAAGTCTATAATATATTCGACGTCATTTGTAGCAAAAAATATGGAAAATCCCATACATACTCATATCAAATATATTGTCCATTTTGACCCACACGATTTTGTTATTTTTGAACCGTCTCACATAATAGTACTTGAGCCAAAGAAAAGACTTCTTAGTCGTAAGACATGGACATCCTTATATACCACTCGGCACACGGTTTGATAATACCAAACCGATGTGATATTCTAGAGAGAGAAAAAAAAAACATGAGGATTTCATATGGGAAAGGAATATTACCTTTCTACATAATATCGTATTTTTCATTAAACGACCAGCATTAATGACAATCCAAAGTAATAGTCAACTTCTCTAACATGCATGTAGCATACACTAATATTAAGATGAAGAGGAATACAAGCACATAAAGCACGAAAGATGGGTAAGCATTAATTTGAGCCCGTAAGAGTTGAACTGGAAGAAGTCTCCTGAAAACGAATGGCTTCATCAGGATTTTCCGATAGACCGAGGAGAAACCTTGGGATTGGAGGTGCACCCACTTCTGATAGCCCTTCAAGCAGTTGGACCACCTGCCCCATACTCGGCCTATCCTTCTCATTTTCTTGAATACACCAACAAGCAACTCTACAAGCTTTGTTAAGTTCTTCTATATTGGTGTTACCATCTAATCTGTCATCCAACAACTGCACAACATCTTCTCCTTTGTCGATTATGTTTGCGACCCGGAAGGGGAAATAAATGTCCATTTCATCGTCTAATTGCTCGCTGTTTCTCCTCCCTGAAATTACCTCAAAAAGCAACATTCCGTAGCTAAAAACATCAGCCTTTGTTGTGATGGCTTCACCTGAAATCCATTCTGGTGCAAGATAGCCCCTGGTTCCTCTCATTGTTGTCAAAACCCGGCTGAAGTCTCGTCCTATGAGCTTTGCAAGACCAAAATCAGCTAGTTTTGGTTTATAGTCTGGATCCAGTAAAATGTTCTCTGGCTTGATGTCACAGTGTATGATGCATTCTCTACATTTCTCATGAAGATAAGCCAATCCTCTAGCAGTTCCAACAGCAATGTGATACCTTTCATTCCAGTCTAGTACCTTTGCAGTCTTACGAAACAGAGTTGTTTCTAGAGAACCATTAGGCATGTAGTCATAGACCAGAAGTCTTTGTGAACCTTCAACACAGATTCCCCGCACGCGAACAAGGTTGATGTGTTGGATTGATCCAACTGTCTTCACCTCTGCCCGGAATTGCTTCTCACCTTGCTTCAGATTTTTGAGTTTCTTTACTGCTATAGCAGTTGAATTTGGCAATGTTCCCTTGTATACAGTACCAAAACCTCCCTCTCCAAGTTTTTCCGAGAAGTTCTTTGTTGCAGTTCTTAATTCCTGGTACTTGAAGAGCAGGAAGTTATCATCTACGGGCTCAAAGTCACTAGTTGATTGTTTTCTCCAAAGAAGAACAAGGACAAAGGCAAAGAGAGTGAGAAACCCTGCTACTGCTGCTACAACAATCCAAGCAATCTTTCCTTTCACTTTACCTCTAGTTTCTTTAACTCCGTTCCCTCTCAAGTCAGATGCTGAAATTCGGATATGAAATTCTCTTCCAGCCTTATCGTCCGATGGAAGTTGTTGCAGATTGAAGACGTCTCCTTTCCATATAGAACACCCAGAATCATAAGCAAAAGCATTGCATGAACAGTTGGTTGAGCATTCCTTTTCACATTCTTCAATGGTCTTAGCTGTTGAAGACTCTGGATTCGATGGAAATCGCATGTTGGGGATCACAAGAAATGTGTCTGTTCCTCCATTATCACATTGTAAAGGAGTTCTCCTCGTACATCCACCTGTGTGATCTCCCATTTCCCAATCTCCTGGCGCTTCAGTTTCGAAACCCTCCGGACAAAAGCAAAGAGGTGCCTTGTCTTGATTGCAGATACTAAAAGGCCCACAGAATGCATAAACCTCACATTCTTGTGGTGGTCGAGTCCAAAACAAATCCCATCGATTAGAGCTCTTCTGCCAAACAAATTGTTTGAGCTGGCCAGTGACATCCAACAAGAATCGAGTATAAGCAGAAGGGATGGCAGCTGAATAAGTGTAATAGCTCTCATTCTCATTCGAAATATATGTCATATTCCTTACGTAGTAATTCAACTGAAGCTCAGGAACTTCGGTGAAAACCTTCCCCGTCCATTCCCCACTTGTCCAATATCTTTCAGATTCATTCCATAGCAACAAATGACTTGTTCCGTCTTGTTCTACCTCAAGAGAGAAGAGTGCAGGTGCCGGATTTTGGGAGCTCCTCCAAGGAGAAATCTTTTGCTTTTCCTTAGTAAGATTGTTATACCCAAGCTTCCCACCTGGCAGCCAATGATCAGTTGGATAGTCAAAACTCTGCCAGAGAATTTTTGACGAATCTAATGCATCTCTTATGACAAGGTTACCACTGTCAAGAAGCATGGTAACTGTCGAATTAGGAGCCACAGATTTCGAACCAGTCGACCACATAATGGCTTTGGACTGGTTGAGTAGAACCAAGTTCCCATTCTCAAGAAGCTTCAAAGCCGAAGATGTAAGGTTGGATACAGGTTGTTGCCTATTTGCAACCCAAACCACCGTTTGATCTGGTAGTTTCGCATACCATATGCCTACATGGTAGTTACGAGATTTACCTGGTGTGAAGAATCCCAGTTTAAAATCTCCACCAGCAGAGGTTATTGTCTGGTTCCCAGAAAGAGATTGGCCTGAAAAGATGGTATCCGATCCTTCTGAGGAACGAATTTTGAAGGACAAATGCAAGAGTAACACAAGACATTGATAGAACAATGGTTTCTTGCTTTTGATATCCATCTCTTCAATGTACTATTAGCAAGGCTTTAGACATGCTTTATTTATAGAACTATACCATAAAACTACAGTTAACTACCGAGTACGGAGTCGTTTAGCAAGGGATGAAGAACTCCAAGAATTTCAAAGTCAATGAAATTGAATTGGAGCTTTTAATATAAATATCCAATCTGCTCATGGGTCTCCTAGTGCATGTTGACTTTTGATGCGATAGTGGATCTCTAACACAGATATTGCGGCCACTTTAATTGTACATTTGACTAGAAAAATCAACATTTAAAGACCCCATAACAGTAATATCTCAAGTAGGCATATTCTTTCATGCCTTTTACTTGAATTGCAGCATCAGCAAACTAATCTCAAATTAACAGCCTCTACGACTCCAGTCCTTGGTATCTAAAGCAAAATAATGAGAAATCTGGAAGAGAAAAAACCGAAAACACGATTTATCAACTCATCAAGAAACCAGCACTTACATGAAATGCTGAGATACATGGGATGTTTGTGTTTTCATCTGTCAACTAGCCTACAAAAAAGCATCCACCTTTCAGAATCATGACATTTGAGGACTGCAATAGTCAACATTTAAAAAAAAGTACACTGAAAGTTCCTACGATGTCCAACTAGTCCATTAATAAATTGCATTCCTTGTTGAAGATCTGATAATATATGTAGTGTCAACAAAACCCAATAGAATAATGCTATCAAAATTTCCATGGTGTTTCCCATTTGAAGGTTTTGCTCGAGTAGTCAACCACGAGCACTCACAGAAAAAGTTAGGAGGAGCATTCTACGAAGTTGGGTAAAGCATGCTCCAAAGGTTGATTCCATCGTAAGGGAACACTACCGTTGACTTTGAAAGAGTTTGCTCAAGTCATTGAAGAATGGAAGCTGGATAGAACTTATTTGAAAAAACAAGCATACAAAGAAGATTGTGCATAGCAAAAAAAAAGTTCTAAATCAGAACGAATGAACAAGCCCCAGGCAATAACAACTTTTGAGTTAGAGGCCTTGCATAAGAGAGTCTGATAGAATCACATACATTCTATAGAAAATTAACTAATTCACTATGTCCACCAGCTTATTTAGATACCCTTGAAGTTCTCTGCCTCAAATAACCAATTAAAGAATAAATAGAAGAACTAAATAATAATAATTAAATAAAGAAGGAACTCTGTGATTTGATGCACCATATCAAAGAAATCTTAGAAAGCATTTCAGCAACCATAGGATTACATAATCTTCTATAATTCAAGAGGAAGATAACGAATTAGAATATTTTTTTATGAAGCTTCCAATTATTTTGTGCAGAGTATTGCATAAAATGTTACAACACTATTCTATTTATCTACATAATTTGATGAATAAGAGAAGTATTGCCTGTTGGTTTGAAAGTTGAATCAAATGAAAGATGGCTGCCATTCAAGCGTTTCCCCAGCAAACATCGGAATGATATCCCCAAATTGAAATGAGAAAGACTCTGGTACCCTCCATGGAGCTTTGATTAATTTAATCTTTGATGTATTTCTTGGTAGGCCATAGAAGTCTGGTCCGTTAAAGCTGGTAAATGCCTCTAGCTTGTCAAGCGCACCAGCCTAGAATAGGCAGAGAGTAATTAAGATTATTTAAGGTGGCAAAAGTGATGCGAAAGTATGAATGCATTTCACCAGATAATTTAATCACATGATTAAAAAAAAAACCCACACTTATTACGAGCCTGAAAAGAAAAACGGAAAAGGAAGAAAGTACCTCTTCAAAAATTTTAGCATAAAGAGACAGGGCAACAGGAGCATTGTAAATTCCTGCACATCCACAAGGACATTCTTTTCTCTGTCTTGTGTGAGGAGCACTATCAGTTCCAAGGAAAAATCTTTTACTTCCACTAGTCACAGCGGAAACAATAGCCTGTCCTAAATGAGAAAAACATGTGAACCCACTTCAGCCAAGCCAAGTATGTCAAACATCGATGACAAATCAATATATGGTTTCAATTTTTTTTAAAAAACTCTTTAACCTACTAACAAATTTGCAAATAGGTTGATGATGTTTAAAGGATCTTAAAAAAATGAAACTTATGACAGAGATGTCCCTACAAACTGCAAAGCTGGGTGGAAGATTAGAAAGAGAACATACTGTGGACCTCTCTTTTGAGTACTGGGAGGCAGTAATTATGTGGTTGTAGTCCTCCTTGGAAGAGAGCATTTCTGTTGAGAAGAAGATGTTGTGGAGTGACAGTTGCTGCAACAAAACCTGAAAGAAATAAAGTTGGAGTCAGTTGAAACATCCATAACTAAATATGCAAAAAAATAAGATGGTTACGAAGACATTGAGTTCCTCTCCAAAAAAAATCAAGGCACTAAGGTGAATGCAATTTTTTTTATAAAAGAACCAAACAAACCTTCTTTGCAAGATTCAACAAACCTAACAGCATCCATAGTAGTGATATGCTCCATTACAACCTTGAGCAGAGGAAACCTTTCAATCAAAGGTTGTAACACAGTATCAATGAAGACCTTCTCACGATCAAAAACATCTACTTTAGGATCAGTAACTTCCCCATGAACCTGCAAAAAAAGGCATGGATTGCACATGAAAATTTAATCTTAAAGCATATCTTCAAATGAACATTAGACAATAATAAAGAAGTAGGATATTGTGTCGGGTCTTAATAATCTACAGTTGCAAAAGGAAAATCGACGAAATTGGAAAGTAGAATAGACAACGAGCAACTTCACAATTCGCTTAATTGTGAACTCACCAGTAAAGGCATATTCTGTTGAACCATCTCCACAAGAACAGGAAGACATTTCCCAAAAAGATCCGTAACACCATTTTGAGAATTTGTTGTAGCACCAAAGGGGTACAACTTGACCGCAAAAATTGCCCCACTTTTTCCTGTAAATGCAAGTAACATCATCATTCAAACTATAAATGCTATTTTAGAACTACTCTGCAAAATTTTCAAAAAGAAAAAATCATGCAAAAAGAAAACTGAATGTCAAGAAACGTACTTGATTTTCTAGACGATTAAAGAACTACAACTCAATAGCCTCCATCTTTCAAAGAAAGGAAACACTTATCCCACAAGTCAAATATTCAACTCTTAAGAATCCTCCATTTGAATAAATCAACAGCCAAAAATGCAACAGATATACAAGTCTTCATAAATCATAATAAGATCTTCATAATACGAAAATTTCAGATTTTCAGTCTTCACAAAGCTTCATAGAAGAATGTTGAGATTGGAAACAAATATAGAGGAAAAGAAGAAATGGCAAGGAGGGACAGGAGGCAAGCAATCTCATTAATTAGTTGAAACTGAGCAGGCTCAAAATATTTTGCAAAAAACGCCCCTACATTATGCAAAATGACCACCGGGTAACCAATATAGTATGGTGGGGACTCAAACAGAGGTGCCCTTATCACTGTTGTTCTTATCATTCAACAAAATAAAGGAATCAGACTTACTGGCAAGTTTGATTTCATCCGGACTAGTTGTATCTGTCAAATAAAGAGTCATAAGAGGATTGAAGTAACTGTTGGAGGGTAAAGCCTTCAAGATCAATTCTCGATAATTCAAAGCAGCAACCGTGGTGGTGATTGGAGATTTCAGGTTTGGCATAACGATTGCCCTCCCAAAATGAGTTGCACTGCAGCCATTAACAAGGATACATCAGAAGTGTCATTATGGATTCCAATATTCTACTGCAAATGAAAATTTCTGCTGCTGTTTTAGTAAAATGACCTGTGAGGAACAACAGCTTGAAGAAGGTCGCCATCACGAAGATGAAGATGCCAATCGTCAGGCTGTGTTAGAGTAAGCTCCATCCTAGATCCACTGCACTTCATCTGATTACGCCATTCAACCTTTAAGGAGATGTATTTCGGTGCCTACATGATGAGTGGTGAAAATAATAAATAATCAAAATGTGAAAATGATTCTACTCAACAGAACATCGGAGAGGCAAGAATTATCTCAAATTCACCGGGCACAAGGCTGGCTGACCGGTGACGACCCCATTAGAGATCATCAACAAAGCTTTTTCGTTTCTGATTGAACATATGAGCATCAAAGTTGAAGCTTGTGAATAAGAATATGCATACGCACCAAGAAAGCCTTTATCATGCCAAATCCGAAAGCTGTAGATAACGACTGAAGCGAGATTGCGAGAAGTACAGAACGACGGCGGCAACAGCAAAAGCTGTTACGATGGGTCCGGTAATATATGATAACAAGCAGGGCCTTTTTACCTTTATGGGCTCAATAGTATTGGCCTGCCTTTTCATTTTCGCTCAATAGCCGGCCTTTTCATTTTAGCCCAAAATCCGCCCGTTTCGCCTTTTAGACCTCTAGGGGTTCAATAGTATAGGCAGGCTTTTAGCCCAATAGCCGGCCTTTTAATTGTAGCCCAAAATCCGTCCTTTTGCCTTTTTGACCTTTGTGCTTTATGGGTTCAATAGTATAGGCCGGCTTTTCCATCTTAGCCTAATAGCCGGCCTTTTAATTCAGCCCATTATGATTCCTTCTTTTTGTATGTAGAGGCAGAGCCCGTTATTATTCAGTTCATTCATGTTAATATCTTATGGGGTACGGGGGGTTTCAGTTCATACTTCATTCACGTTATGGAGGTTTAGTCCTTAAATTTTATGCTACTCCTATGATTTGGTAAGATTTTCCAACATTTCCCCTTACTTCAATTCATGTTGATTCACTCTCTTATTTTCTTATATTTAATACGGTTCTACAAAATCCAACAAATTAAACACTCAAAACCATTAATTAGAATGGTAAGGAAAAAAATCAACAAATTGAGGCATGGCATAAATACTTGGATTAGAGTAACATTTTTTTAAAACCGATAACAATATCATAAACACTTGTATCATACGCATTTGTCCTTTAAATATACTATATGCCCCTAAATTCAAGGACAACATAATAAATTGAGTCAAAACTCAATACGCATCACAAGGTCATTATAGGATTTTTTGAGTTCATACGATTTGTCAACCGTTATAGACTTCGGATTAGAGTAATATTTGCTGCAAAAGAACAACTTTTCCTTTTTTGTCTCGAGGGGAAGATTTGTTTCTTTGATTTTGGAGTACAAAAACATCAAAAGAAAGAAAGAATAAAGCCTGCAATCGGGGAAATTTTGAAGAGCAAAATTTTTTGAAAAATAGTTATTAGAAAATATCATAAATCAGAATGGAAAATCTTTCTCATACACAGCAACTTTGCACTGTGTCAGAAGGTGTCCTAAGATCTTCTGATTTCATCATCCATATCCAACCAAAAGTTTAACCCAAGAAAGAAAGGAAAAAAAGAAAGATTAGAAAGAATGTAGCGAGTAGAGATTTATGATCATGTTAAATAGATCATCACCCGTCCATTACATTTATCATATCCAGTAAAAAAATCCACCAGAGCAGATAAACTGAGCAAAAGAGAAGGAAAAAATTGACCAATACACACACTGAATTGAAACTTCAAAAGCGATGAAGAGAGCGGAGACGCACAGAGACGAAGAGAGGGGAAATTACTAAGGTCTACTCTTATGAAAAGAGTGGATCATCCACCTCTTCTTAATAGGTCTTTGAAGGTCATTATAGTCTTTACACAGGTGAGCATCTCGAGTATATTTTTTAGATCCAACGGTATTTGATGGGGGTGGACAAAAGGATGGAGGTAAATGGGGTGGACCTAAGAAGGTCCCTGAAGAGAGGTTGCGCTGTCGGTCGAGTGCTTTTATAGGGACTGAAGACCTTGAAGCCCTAGATATCTCAATTAGCGTGTTGTGGGCCTTGTGGCTGTTGTTCCCAGTTGGGCCAAAGCTGGCCGTCCAAATAAATGGCCCAAAATGGAACTACAAGACAGAAAAACAGAATATCTGAAATGGTAAGATCCTGAGTTTGATGATTTACATTGTGAATAATACTCTTGTAGTGTATCCATCAACGGATGAGATATCAACTGCATAAGCTAGTTTATTTATAATAAATGCAACAATTTGATGATAATTTAGTGGTAAATCTCTCTTTACTTCTTTGAGGGTTTTTCACTCTAAAAATTCTTGGTGTTATTTCTTATCCATTGTGATATTTTTTCCAACAGTCCTTTGTACATTTTTTTTTTTTAATAAATCCGAGATAATTTTTTTGAGAATGGAATAATGACAAGTTGACAACTACAAACCAACACCAGATCAAGGAGGTTACAATGCTACCGGTAAGAAAAAGAAAACTTAAACCCAGACACAACCCATACAGGTGAGAAAAAGAAAAGATATCCTAAGAACTAAATGAAAGATAGTGTCTTCAGAGCAGCCCACAAGCAAACTTTTGAAGCAAATCTTAAACCCTTCGGAGACCCAAGACTAAAAGAAAAGCTTCAAAAATTACCCAAACAGGAAGTAGACAGCCCAGAAGAAAATGCAAACCGAAAAAATATGCATATATAGGCAGGCAACAAATGCATGCATGGGGTGGCTGCATGCAGTCTCCCCTTATTTTCATATCTTGGTTTACTAAGGCTTTTCTTTTTTTTAATTTCCACACGCAGCTTTGAATACCATCTCAAAGGCATTCTCAATGTGTGACTTCAACTTTTCTGCATCTATGAACTCTTTTCCAACTCCCATTGCAACCCTTAGCTTGCCCATGTAACTCACTATTCCGAACACAACATCCTGCAGATTAATACAATATCAATTAATTATTAGCACAAATAATACACATATATATACGTGACTGCTTACATATAGACGTCCGTTGTTTCTATGAACCAGTGGATCCATCTGTTTCACTTTTTGAGTATATACAAAAGGCGGACGTTCGTAAATTCAAAATTATATACCACTATATTTGAGTTATGAATATATATATACCTCGGGTGTTCCCAAAAGCATAAAGTAGATGCCTTTAACAGGATGACCACTCAAAGCCATCTGCTCTTGGGTTCCCACTACATTTGTGATACATAAGCTTGAGTTCTTAAGGGTTCCATAAACGAATTTGGATACTGCCTGTAACATGTACCAACAATTAACATGCCTTAATTAGATCTTTCCAATATATATATATATATATATATATATATGTATAAGTTCGCTAGCTACAAAATACGTACCTCAGGACCCCTATGCTTATTTATTATTTCGAGAAGCCAACTTGCCATGTGACGAGCAATAGGGTTCCTCTTCCTCTTGATGATTCGTCCCGTTTTGACTACAAATTGTAGTGGATCAGTAAGGTTTGCATGAGTTAGTTTAGGCAGTGGTACTTGTAGGAAGGAAAAGAGATTTCCCCAACGCCCCTCCGCATTAGGTTTAAGCATATCATCAATGGGCCTACAGCAGCAGTAGTGGATTAATAATCAACACATAGAGGAGAAAATTGAAACATATATAATCGAAAAAAGAAAAATAGAGAATTAATTAACCTGTAACTTCTAGTCATTCTAGTGTTGAGCAACACTAACGCTGTAGAACGAGATTTTCTTGATTCATGGCACATTTCTTGCATATATAACCTAGTTCCCAAGAAGATTGTTCCGGTGATCACGTCATTTACTGTCTGTATTATGGAAAGATGATTTAGTTTCTATATGTGCAAAATCATACACAACATAAGTAAAACAAATCATGTCTGCTCTAGGCCACAAGCCCACAAGCCCACACAGATTTGTATTTGATGGGCCGTCGCCATTGATACTATGGCCAAGAAAACAAGTTTTCAATGTGAGCGAATCTGGGTTTTGATTATAAACTACTCGGCTAGAATATATCAGGGTCATACTTACAGCTCCAAGCTTGGACTTGATTTGCTTAATTTGATCAAGAGAAAATGTCATCGTCAATGTCGTCATTGGCCGGAACTGGACATCATCTGCTCCAGATTGAATCGGGGTTCGATCGTCTTCCATAATAGTACTCATCAACACACCTCCACAAAAATCTGATACAGTGTTGTAAAGTGAAGAGAAAATCTTAGGTACTTTCTTGAAGACATTCTTCTCACTCTGACCACCATTTGAGTGCATTTTAACAGAAGGAAATGTCAATGGAAGGGCTGGATTTTCTGCTCTTTGTAGACAAGAAAGTAGAGCACTCATAAGACTGAAACCATCGCCAAGTGCGTGGTGGAGCTTGAATATCAAAATACCAGCTGCATTGCTTGTTGGGTATTCAACTCTGTGGATTTCCCACAATGGTCTGGTCAGAGGCAGGGTTTCCATTCCAATCTTGGACATGTAATCGTCAAAGCACTTGTCGTAGAATTCTGGAGACTTGTTAGGAGGAAAAACTGGGACTCTGATATGATCTTTGATATTCACTTCAACCTTCTTCCATTTTTTCACTCCCTTTTCGTCTGTAACCTGTCCAAAACACATGCATGACTCTCCAGTAATTGACAATAGCAAACAAAATGCTAACAAACACCTAAAAAAATCGTGACCAAGGAACGCCCGACATGGGCTTCAAATAGTTGAGTGGGCATAAACCTCGGGCCATTAGAACAATCCTCACTACACTGATGGTAGGTAAGCTTGGCCGAAGCCCGTGTAGGAGAAATGAGGATACTAACCCCTCTCCGAAATTGGATAGGCCCATGGAACCAATGAAATTTTAGGAAACGAGCATGGGCTTCAGATAGTTGAGTGGGTGTAAACCTCAGACAACTAGAACAGCCTAGAGCACACCCACAACAGGTAAGCCTGGCCGAAACCCATGCTGGAAATCCCCTCTCCCCGAAGTGGGCAAGCCTATGGGACCAGGAAAATCTTAGGGAAATACTTCCTATTGATTCGAACTCTCGACAGTAGCGTCATCTACATTAAGTCTAGAGATATAACCAACTGAGTTATTGCTCTGTGATTCTCAAAAATATGTGTGCGCATCGTGCATGTAACATATATAAGAATGTATTATATATATTAGGTTATACCATGACAGAGGAGAAACGAGGGTTGATTGAGAGGAAAACGTTTTGGATGAATGAACAGGCCTGAAGGTCATTGATGGGGACTTCAAATTCCAGAACACCAAGAATGGTAAGTGTCAAGACAGAGTTGCTAACATATTGTGACGCGGGGCTCATAGGCTGCGTTAATCCTTCTTCTGATGTACAAGTGATGTCCATGGTATTTCTTCTTCTTTTTCTTTCTTTTTTGGGTGAGTATGATCTTTGAGCTCCTCTATTTATAGGCATTTCATGGTCATGTATAACTTCTCAACTTCCATATCTTACTTATTTCCACCACAGTTCCGTATCCAATTTGATTTGCAAAGCCGTGTTGCATGAATCCCACATTAATTGCGATATCAACTTTGCCATGCACCTTAAATAGGCGTCTAAATTCAACAATAACTTTGGAACTTTCTCTAGCTTGCAGCTACCATTGTGGCCACCACATGCCACTATTTCAACAACCATCGATGTGAGTTTACATATGCCACACGGGTCTACCTGCATTAACACTCATGTATGTGTTTCATGGAACTTCTCACATTGCAAAATTTAATGTCATTATACTTTTCATGGAAACTAGTAGAAAGCCAGGCTCTAAAGAGTGTTACGTGAACTCTATTAACGAAAATACTAAGCATCACAATGTTTTTTGTCTTAACTATCGCAAAGGCTGAGATAGACGTATATAATTCATGTGAAATCGTGAGCTCCACATACTCTACGTGATCTATATGAAATCGTATGTATCCATTTCAACATCTAAGATAGTTGTGGCAAAAAATACCGGATCTGTAAGACTGGCCGGTTGTGTATTAACTATTGGGAATTGGGATTACGTTATCACTTATCAGTTAACTATATTGAATTATCATTAACTGACTTATACAGACAAGAACTGATTTTTTGACAACCATATGAATAGATATGCAGATACTTTTCATATGTATGTTCAAGGATTATACTCTCTGATGTAATCCACCCACTTCACACGTTTTATGCATGAATGA
Organism: Tripterygium wilfordii; assembly: GCF_013401445.1. NCBI lineage: Eukaryota > Viridiplantae > Streptophyta > Magnoliopsida > Celastrales > Celastraceae > Tripterygium > Tripterygium wilfordii. Next base: position 639,440 of record NC_052248.1, on the reverse strand, counting down.
CCACTTGTTGAACACATTAACTAAAAGAAATATGAACGAATCTTTTCAGAGAATCCGCATGATGTTGCATGTCAGCCAATAGTTACATTTTTTTTTTTGATAAATCAGAATTTATTAGCATCTGCATGATGTTGCATGTCAGCCAATAGTTACATGCCACATAGCATAAGCAAACTCCAATAATAAAATCAATTGTACAACGTAGTATGGGAAGCCGTACTTTTATAGTTAGATGTCACACATCGAAAATGAAGAAAATAATTTGTATTAATGCATGTGCATGTATGTATACATTATATACGTAGTTTGTCAACATTGGTTGCTATGATTGCAAAGAAGAAAATCTAACCTAACGACAGGATAAGTTTGATTAAAAACTCTCAATGGGAATCAAACTCAAAATCTTATTAATCCATCTTATTTGGATCTCAGAGAAATTCACCAGTAAACTATCTATAATGACTATCATCCGAATGATGACCATCATTTGGATGATAGTCATCATAGATAACAGCCGAATGATGACTATCATTCGGTTGCTAGGTAGGCTAGTAAATATGACAATTACGGACAATGGTCTAAAGATAATTTAACGTTGCTGGAGAGTGAGAGCTGAAATTGAAGCCCATTTACTGGTCCAATGAAAAGGCCCAGATATACACTTCGAAACACACATAAAATACATCAACCCCAATCCACATGTCAATGTTGGTACCTCAACTACCTTAAGCAGAATTCGATGGAAAAAGTATTGAAATGTTGACAGTTTTGTTTGTTTATTTCATCAATGAGAGATGCCGGAAATTCACTCTTTTGTTCTTCAAAATTGAGGGGTTGGGGCCTAAACAACACAAACTCCACGTAAGTTGGGATATAATTAATAAAGTTTGGGGTGCGACTAAAGTTTTTGAAGTACAAAATTCAACCGAATAAAATTTCTTTTTCTTTTTGACCGGGAAGGCCCTTGCCCAACGGCCACTTTGTGATCGTTGGGCCAATTTTAAATCCGGGATGACCACCACATGCACATTACGAACCATCAATTTAGTCTCAAGTTGAAGCCCAGTGCACAAGTAAAACTAAGCCAAGGCTCAAAATAAGTGTTTTAATCCCTCTCAAGAAGCAGACACGTGTCCTTGACCCATGAAACCCAAGAAACACCTAAACCTAATTATATAACCACTAGATTAATGCCGAGTTGTTTAAACAAACATAATAAACTCCTATACAAGTACAAACTTGGGTCTTCTCTAGTTCTCTAGGACCACACGAATCGACTCATCAAGACTCTTGAAAAGTTGCAAACAGTGATTTATTCAAATATAGAAGGGGATCACCACCTTTCAAAAGCTACCAGATATTAGTAATTTGATTCATCAGCTATACATATAATTTGTATTAATTTGTGTGTGTGTGTGTATGTATGTATATAGTATATACGTAGTTTGTCAGCATTGGTTACTATGATTGCAAAGAAGAAAATCTAACCTGACGACAGGATAAGTTGGGTCAAAAACTTTCAATGAGAATCAAACTTAAAATCTTATGATTCCATCTGATTTGGATCCCAAAAGAAATTCACCACTAAGCTATCTATGAGGACACCAATCCAAGAACCTAGTTTGGGCCACATCTTGGGCTCAGTGGATTACTCCAGCCCATTAAGTAGAGAATATCAAACAAAAGTACATTCAATTTAGGTGTTTTTTCGTTGGATCTATGTGTCCAACTTTAATGGGGTGGACATCCATATGTCATTTGTTGTTCAATTTTTTAATAAATGATTGATTATTTAAACAGTTCATAGAATCAACTACAAATTTGCAAAAAAAAAAAGAACAAAAAAAACCATCAAATGCATGGGGTGGCTGCATGCAGTCTTCTCTTGTCTTCATATTTTGGTTTACGAAGGCTTTTTTTTTTTTTTTTTTAATTTCCGCATGCAGCTTTGAATATCATCTCAAAAGCATTCTCAATGTGCGACATTAACTTTTCTGCATCTATGAATTCTTTTCCAACTCCCATTGCAACCCTTAGCTTCCCCATGTAGCTCATTATTCCGAACCCAACATCCTGCAAATTAATTCATCCCATCAATAATATTATAAATTAGCAAAATAACACACACACACACACACTCTATATATATATATACATATAGACCGCTCACATGCATGCAGCCGTCGTAACTTTATATATTTCAAATGTCTGTTGTTTATGTGAATCAGTGGGCCCATTTATTTCACTTTTGAGTACATAAAAAAGCGGACATTCATAAACTTAAAGTTATATACTACTATAATTGAGTTATGTATGCAAATGAGTCATTGGTTAAGTGACAATGATTTTGCATGTCCCTGACTGAGGTCATGGGTTCTAGTCTCACATTCTCCGAATATTTACAAGGAGGTGTGTGGGCTTCGTCTGCCCCTACGTGGGCTTGATAGTTTGCCTCTGCTTGGGCTTGATTTGTGCCTCCTACATGGGGCCTGTTGACACCTGTATTTTCGTAGGCTTGATCTCGTGGTGTGTCGTATATTGTGTAGTTTGCCCCTGCGTGGGCTTGATTTGTGCCTCCTGCGTGGGGCCTATTGACACATGTACTTTCATAGGCTTGATCTGGTGGTGTGTCGTATATTGTGTTTGTATTGAGTCATGTATGTATACCTCGGGTGATCCAACAATCATAAAGTAGACGCCTTTAACAGGATAACCACTTAAAGCCATCTGCTCTTGGGCTCCCACTACATGTGGTGTGTCGTATATTGTGTTTGTACTTGTACTAAAAAAAAAAATTGAGTTATGTATGTATACCTCGGGTGATCCAACAATCATAAAGTAGACGCCTTTAACAGGATGACCACTTAAAGCCATCTGCTCTTGGGCTCCCACTACATTTGTGATAGCTAAGCTTGAGTTCTTAAGGGTGCCTTGAACGAATTTGGATACTGCCTGTAACATATACCACCACCAATTAACATGCCTTACTTGGACCTTTCCAATACCTATCTATCAGTGTTTTTTGTGTTTGCTATCCCATATGCTAAGATGATCTCATATGCTAAGATAGACGCACATGATCCATATGAAATCGTGAGCCCCACATGATTTATATGAAATTATGTGCGTTAATCTCAACATTTGGGATAGCTGGGACAAAAATAATATATGTTTGAAAATGTTAAGATCTCAGTGTTGTTTGTGCTAGCAATCTCATATGCTGAGATATACGCACATCATCAATATGAAATAATGGGCCCCACATGTCCATATGAAATCGTTATTAAAGAAATTTATAATTGAATGGGGAAGACAAAATAATAGTAAACAACAAAATAATTTTATAGTTGTTTGACACTCCGCCTACATACATTCTCTAAAGCCCTTTGTAGCTACATATTATTATTACTTGATTTCTATTATACAGGAGGTCTTAATTTATAGGGTTATGTGGATGAGAAAATTAATCAATCAAATCCCTAATTGATTTTTTGATATTTGATTGATAATACAAATATTATGATTGATTATATCAATCACTATTAATTACAATATATTCTCTCAATATATTCTAATAATTGTGTGTGTCAATCTCAACACTTTGGATAGGTGGGACAAAAACACTGGAATTTATAAGACTGTTGATATAAATTAGCTAGCTACAAGATACGTACCTTCGGGCCTCCAATCTTATTTAGAATTTGGAGAAGCCAACTTGTCATGTGAAGAGCAATAGAGTACCTCTTCCTCTTGATGATTCGTCCGGCTTTGACTACAAATTGTAGTGGATCAGTAAGGTTTGCATCAGTTAGTTTAGGCAGTGCTATTTGTAGGAAGGAAAAGAGATTGCCCCAAGTCCCCTCCGCATTAGGTTTAAGCATATCTTCAATGGACCTACAGCAGCAGTAGTGGATTAATAATCAACACATAGAGGAGAAAATTGAAAGAAAAAAGAAAAACAGAGATAATTAATTAACCTGTAACTTCTAGTCATTCTAGTGTTGAGCAACACTAACGCTGTAGAACGAGATCTCCCTGATTCATGACACATTTCTTGCATATATAACCTACTTCCCAAGAAGATTGCTCCGGTGATCACATCGTTTAATGTCTGTGTTATGGAAAGATGATTTAGTTTCTATACTGCATCAATATATTGGAAAATCATACACAACATAAGTAAAACAAATCATGTCCGCTCTGGGCCATAGGCCTGTGCGAATTCATTTTCATAGGCCATCGTCATTGATATTTAGGCCCAGAAAACAAGTTTTCAATGTGAGCGAAATTGGGTTTTGATTATAAACCACATGGCTGGAATATATCAGGTCTTACTTACCGCTCCAAGCTTGGACTTGATTTGCTTAATTTGATCAAGAGAAAATGTCATTGTCGAAAACGAAATGGGCTGGAACTGGGCAGCATTAGCTCCAGATCTAATCGGGGTTCCATCGTCTTCCATGATAGTGCTCATCAACATGCCTCCAAAAAAATCTGATACAGTGTTGAAAACTGAAGAGAAAATCTTAGGTACTTTCTTGAATACACTATTATTCTGACCACTACTTGAGTGAAACTTAGCAGAAGGAAATGTCAATAGAAGAGAAGGATTATTTGCTCTTTGTAGACAAGAAAGCAGAGCACCCATAAAAGAAAATCCATCACCAAAGTGCATGGTGGAGCTTGAATATCACAATACTAGCTGTATTGCTTGTTGGGTATTCAATTATATGGATATCCCACAACGGTATGGTTAGTGGCAGGGCTTCCATTCCAATCTTGGATATATAATCGTCGGAGCACTTGTCGTAGAATTCTGGAGACTTATTAGGAGGAAAAATTGGGACTCTAATATGATCTTTGATACTCACTTCAACCTTCTTCCATCTTTTCACTCCCTTTTCGTCTGTAACCTGTCCAAAACACATGCATATATGGCGTTCCATTAATTGACAATAGCAAACAAAATGCTAACAAACCACTCAAGAATCACTCAACCCAGCATGGGCTTCGGACAATTGTATGGGCGTAAACCTCGGGTCGTCAAAACAACCTGCACCATGCTGATAACAAGTAATACTTAACCAAAGTCCATGTGTTAGAAATTGGGCTTCTAACCCCTCCTCGAAGTAGGCAGGCCCACATAACCTTGAAAACCCCATGGAAATACTCTCGGAGTGGTTTGAACTCTCAACCTTAGCGTCATCTACTTTAAGCCTAGAGATATAACCAACTGAGTTATTGCCATGACTCTCAAAACATACCCTTGCATGTAACATATATAAGAACGTATTATATATGTGTGTGTGTGTGTGTAATATAACATATATAATAATGTATTACATATATATTAGGCTAGCTATACCATGACAGAAGAGAAACGAGGGTTGATTGAGAGGAAAACGTTTTGGATCAATGAATAGGTCGGAAGGTCATTGATGGGAACCAAGAATGGTAAGTATCAAGACAGAGTTGCTAACATATTGTGACATGGGGCTCATAAGCTGCATTAATCCTTCTTCGGATGTACAACTGATCTCCATGGTTTTTTTTTTCTTCTTCTTGGTGTGTGAGTTCTTGAGCTCCTCTTCCTCATATATATATATATATGGTAGTTGGTTCCAGCTTAAGACTGAGCAACAACTGTGCTGCCCTTATGAAGCTATTGCACTGATGCACCAACTTCTGCAAAATTTAATGTTATTACTAATTATTATAATTCAACTTCTGCAAACGAAACTATCTGTTATGCTTTCTATTAAAGAATTATATAAATTTTTAAAATCGACCGATTGATTCGGTTATCAATCAAATAAGTTATTCATTTATTTTCTTATAGCCCTACCGTTATCATTCTGACATTGATTAAAACTAGCTTGCCGCTGTCGCCTGGTTGGTGGGTAGGCTAGTAAATATTACAATTACGGACAATGGTTTAAAGATAATTTAACGTTGCTGGAAAGTGAGAGCTGAAATTGAAGCCCATTTACTGGTCCAATGAAAAGGCCCAAATATACACTCCCAAACACACATAAACGACATCAACCCCCAATCCACATGTCAATGTTGGTACCTCAACTACCTTAAGCAGAATTCAATGGAAAAAGTATTGAAATGTTGACAGTTTTGTTTGTTTATTTCATCAATGAGAGAGATGCCGGAAATTCACTCTTGTTCTTCAAAGTTGAGGGGTTGGGGCCTAAACAACACCAAGTCCATGTAAGTTGGGATATAATTAGTAAAGTTCGGGGTGTGACTAAAATTTTCCATGTACAAAACTCAACCGAATAAAATTTCTTTTTCTTTTTGACCGGGAAGGCCCTTGCCCAACTGCCACTTTGTGATCGCTGAGCCAATTTTAAATCTGGGATAACCACCACATGCGCATTGCGAACCATCAATTTAGTCCCGAGTTGAAGCACAGTGAACAAGTAAAACTGAGCCGAGGCCCAAAATAGGTGTTTTAACCCCTCTCAAAAAGCAAACACGTGTCCTTGACCCATGTAACCCAAGAAATCTCTAAGCCCGATGATATAACCACTAGGTTAATGCCCGAGTTGTTTAAACAAACATAATAAACTCCTATACAAGTACAAACTTGGGTCTTCTCTAGTTCTCTAGGACCACACGAATCGACTCATCAAGACTCCTGAAAAGTGAAAAGTTGCAAACAGTGATTTATTCAAATTCAGAAGGGGATCACCACCTTTCAAAAGCTACCAGATATTAGTAATTTGATTCATCAACTATATATATATATATATATATGTTCAAGTATTAGACTCTCTGGTGTAACACTCATATCCAATCATTCTTACAAATATACACATCGATGCTGATAAGTTATAACAGCTTTTCCTTAGCCGGGGGGGTTGAATCAACTCAAATCTTGTAGCTACATTCCACAACCGTATGATCTTATCTTCATATGAGAAATAATTATTGCCCAGTGTGGCCCAAACTCCACAGAGCAGACACAGACCAGATGCATTGTGTTGCGTGGCAGTCAATGTTTACATGCCACATAGCAAACCACCATTATAATTACAAACCATTTTTCAAAAACAACTCAACTAATTTGGCATAATTATCACATAGAACTGGTTGTAAAGATTGCTCATTTCTTTTTGAGTTATGGTCTCATGAAGTATTTATATACTTGTATAGTTATGTGGGCTTGAGGGCTTCTCACTTTGGATCAATGAATAGGTGATCGGAAGGTCACTGATGGAAACTTCAAATTCTAGAACACCAAGAATGGTAATGTCAAGACAGAGTTGCTAACGTATTAATCCTTCTTCGGATGTACAACTGATCTCCATGGAATTTCTTCTTCTTTTTTTTCCTGGTGTATGTGTTCTTGAGCTCCTCTTCCTGCAGATTGGGAAAATATATAGTAGTTGGTTCCAGCTACTTTATGGAGTCATTGCACTGATGCACCCACTTGTGCAAAATTTAATATTATTATTATTCAACTATAGTACTTTTCTGGAAAGTAGCTGGTACAAGCCACGCTGTAAAAAATGTTACATTTACATATAACTAAGAATCAGTATTTTCTGTCCAAGCAATCACAAAGCTTGAAATGGAGACACACGATCCATGTGAAATCGTGAGCCAGCCTCACATATCACACGTCATCCATATGAAATCATGTACATTCATCTCAACATCTGAGATAGCTGTGACAAAAAACATATTGTATCCGTAAGACAAATGGTGTATTAACTATTGGGAATTGAGATTACAGACAAGAATTGATTTTTCAAGAACCATATGAATAGGTATGCACATATTGGAATATATATATACTTTTCATATATATGTTCAAGTATTATACTCTCTGATGTAACACTCATGCATATCCCAGGTTCAGAATCTTACTTACGTATATACATGATCAATGCTGATCAATGTTGACACTTGTCGTAGAACTCTGGAGACTTGCTAGGAGGAAAAACTGGGACTCTTTTTTTTTTGATAGAATGATTGATTTTATTGATAAGCATGGCACAAAAACAATACAACCAAGTATAACAGAGCCCTAAAACACCAAAACAATCATTCTAACCAAGCTACAAACATGTCATTCCTTACAACCAAGTATAACTGGGACTCTAATATGATCTTTGATATTCACTTAAACCTTCTTCCATTTTTTCACTCCCTTTTCGTCTGTAACCTGTCCAAAACACATGCATGGCTCTCCATTAATTGACAATAGCAAACAAAATGCTAACAAACACCTAAAAAAATTGTGACCAAGGAACGCCTGGCATGGTCTTCGGATAGTTGAGTGGGCATAAACCTCAAGCCATTAGAACTGCTCGCACTACACTAACGATAGGTAAGCATGGCCGAAGCTCGTGCAGGAGAAATGAGGATACTAACCCCTCTCTGAAATTGGATAGGCCCATGGAACCAATAAAATTTTAGGAAACGAGCATGGGCTTCGAATAGTGGAGTGGGTGTAAACCTCGGACAACTAAAACAACCCTGAGCACTCCGATGACAGGTAAACCAGGCCGAAACCCATGCGGGAAAATGAGGCTATTAAACCCCTCCCCCTCCCCTCTCCCCGAAGTGGGCAAGCCTATGGAACCAAGAAAATCTTAGGGAAATACTTCCAATTGATTCGAACTCTCGACATTAGCGTCATCTACATTAAGTCTAGAGATATAACCAACTGAGCTATTGCTCTGTGATTCTCAAAAATATTTGCATGCATCGTGCATGTAACATATATAAGAATGTATTATATATATTAGGTTATACCATGACAGAGGAGAAACGAGGGTTGATTGAAAGGAAAACGTTTTGGATGAATGAACAGGCCTGAAGGTCATTGATGGGGACTTCAAATTCCAGAACACCAAGAATGGTAAGTGTCAAGACAGAGTTGCTAACATATTGTGACGTGGGGCTCATAGGCTGCGCTAATCCTTCTTCGGATGTACAAGTGATGTCCATGGTATTTCTTCTTCTTTTTCTTTTTTTTTTTGGGTGAGTGTTATCTTTGAGCTACTCTATTTATAGGCATTTCATGGTACTCATGTATAACTTCTCAATTTGCATGTCTTATTTATTTCCACCACATTTCCGTATCCAAATTGATTTGCAAAGCCATGTAGAACCACATACGTGCATGAATCCCACATTAATTACCATATCTACTTTGCCATGCACCATAAATAGGCGTCTAAATTCAACGATAGCTTTGGTACTTTCTTGCAGCTACCATTGTGACTTTTGCAACTGAAAATTTGATAGTCACCACATGCCACTGTTTCAACAACCATCGATGTGAGTTTACATATGCCACACGGGTCTACATGCATTAACACTCATGTATGTGTTTGATGGAACTTTTCACATTTCAAAATTTAATGTTAATAAATAGTTTTCATGGAAACTAGTAGAAAGCCAGGCTCTAAAGAGTATTACGTGAACTCTATTAACGAAAATACTAAGCATGACAATGTTTTTTGTCTTAACTATTGCTAAAGCTGAGTTGGATGCACATAATTCATGTGAAATCGTGACCTCTACATACTCCACATGATCTATATGAAATCATGTACATCAATTTCAACATCTAAGATAGTTATGGCAAAAAATACCGGATCAGTAAGACTGATTGTGTATTAACTATTGGGAATTGTGATTACAGTCATCACTTATCAGTTAACTATATTGAATTATCATTAATTGACGTATACAGACAAGAACTGATTTGTTAACAACCATATGAATAGATATGCAGATCCTTTTCATATATATGTTCAAGGATTGTACTCTCTGATGTAACACTCGATCATATCCAATCATTCTTACATATATATATATATATACGTCATTGCTGATAACTGTTATAATCCACCCACTTCACACGTTTTATGCATGAATGACCACTTGTTGAACACATTAACTATAGAGAGGACCCATATGAAAGAAATATGAACAAATCTTCTCAGAGCATCTGCATGATGTTGCATGTCAGCCAATAGTTACATGCCACATAGCATAAGCAAACTCCAATAATAAATTCAACTGTACAACGTATTATAGGAATCCGTACTTTTATAGTTAGATAACACACATCGAAAATGAAGAAAATAATTTGTATTAATGTGTGTGTATGTATGTATACAGTATATATGTAGTTTGTCAGCATTGGTTGCTATGATTGCAAAGAAGAAAATCTAACCTAACGATAGGATAAGTTAGGCCAAAAACTCTCAATGGGAATCAAACTTAAAATCTTATGAGTCCATCTTATTTGGATCATAGAGAAATTCACCACTAAGCTATCTATGATGACTACCATCTGAGTGTTAATAATTCACCACAAAGTAGCTAGGACTCCAATCCAAGAACCTAGTTTGGGCCATCTCTTGGGCTCCACGGAGTACTCCAACCCATCAAGTAGAGAACATCAAACAAAAGGACATTCAATTTAGGTGTTTTTTCGTTGGACGCATAGGCCCAAGCATCCAACTTTAATGAGGTGGACATTAATATGTCATTTGCCGTTCAATTTATTAATAGATGGTTGATTATGTAAACAGTTCATAGAATCAACTACAAATTTGGAAGAAAAAAAATCAAATGCATGGGGTGGCTGCATGCAGTCTTCTCTTGTCTTCATATTTTGGTTTACGACGGCTTTTTTTTTTTTTTTTAATTTCCGCATGCAGCTTTGAATATCATCTCAAAAGCATTCTCAATGTGTGTCTTCAACTTTTCTGCATCTATGAATTCTTTTCCAACTCGCATTGCAACCCTTAGCTTCCCCATGTAGCTCATTATTCCGAACCCAACATCCTGCAAATTAATTCATCCCATCAATAATATTATAAATTAGCAAAATAACACACACACACACACACACACACACATATATATATATATATATACCGCTCACATGCATGCGGCCGTCGTAACTTTATATATTTCAAATGTTTGTTGTTTCTGTGAATCAGTGGCCCCATCCATTTCACTTTTGCGTACATATAAAAAGCGGGCATTCATAAACTTAAAGTTATATACTACTATAATTGAGTTATGTATATATACCTCGGGTGATCCAACAATCATAAAGTAGATGCCTTTAACAGGGTGACCACTTAAAGCCATCTGCTCTTGGGCTCCCACTACATTTGTGATACCTAAGCTTGAGTTCTTAAGGGTGCCATAAACGAATTTGGATACTACCTGTAACATGTACCACCACCAAATAACATGCCTTACTTGGACCTTTCCAAGAGCTGGGAAAAAAAAAATATATGTATGAAAATGCTAAGATCTCAGTGTTGTTTGTGTTAGTTATACCATATGCTGAGATAGACGCACATCATCCATATGAAATCGTGGACCCCACATAATCCATATAAAATCGTTATTAAAGAAATTTATAATTGAATGGAGAAGACAAAATAATAGTAAGCAACAACATAATTTTATAGTTGTTCGACACTCCTTCTACATACACTCTCTAAAGCCCTTTGTGGCTACATATTATTATTGCTTGATTTCTATTATACAGGAGGTCCCAATTTATAGGGTTATGTGGATGAGAAAATTAATCAATCAAATCCCTAATTGATTTTTTGATATTTGATAGATAATACAAATATTATGATTGATTATATCAGTCAATATTAGCTACAATATATTCTCTCAATATATTCTAATAATTGTGTGTGTCAATCTCAACACTTTGGATAGGTGGGACAAAAACACTAGAATTTGTAAGACTGTTGATATAAATTAGCTAGCTACAAGATACGTACCTTCGGGCCTCTAATCTTATTTAGAATTTGGAGAAGCCAACTTGTCATGTGAAGAGCAATAGAGTACCTCTTCCTCTTGATGATTCGTCCTGCTTTGACTACAAATTGTAGTGGATCAGTAAGGTTTGCATCAGGTAGTTTAGGCAGTGGTATTTGTAGGAAGGAAAAGAGATTGCCCCAAGGCTCCTCCGCATTAGGTTTAAGCATATCTTCAATGGACCTACAGCAGCAGTAGTGGATTAATAATCAACACATAGAGGAGAAATTGAAAGAAAAAAGAAAAACAGAGATAATTAATTAACCTGTAACTTCTGGTCATTCTAGTGTTGAGCAACACTAACGCTGTAGAACGAGATTTCCCTGATTCATGACACATTTCTTGCATATATAACCTACTTCCCAAGAAGATTGCTCCGGTGATCACATCGTTTACTGTCTGTGTTATGGAAAGATGATTTAGTTTCTATACTGCATCAATATATTGGAAAATCATACACAACATAAATAAAACAAATCATGTCCGCTCTGGGCCATAGGCCTGTGCGGATTTATTTTTCATAGGCTATCGTCATTGATATTTAGGCCCAGAAAATAAGTTTTCAATGTGAGCGAAACTGGGTTTTGATTATAAACCATATGGCTGGAATATATCATCAGGTCTTACTTACCGCTCCAAGCTTGGACTTGATTTGCTTAATTTGATCAAGAGAAAATGTCATTGTCGAAAACGAAATGGGCTGGAACTGGGCAGCGTTAGCTCCAGATCGAATCGGGGTTCGATCGTCTTCCATGATAGTGCTCATCAACACGCCTCCAAAAAAATCTGATACAGTGTTGAAAACTGAAGAGAAAATCTTAGGTATTTTCTTGAATACACTATTATTTTGACCACTACTTGAGTGAAACTTAGCAGAAGGAAATGTCAATGGAAGAGAAGGATTATCTGCTCTCTGCAGACAAGAAAGCAGAGCACCCATAAGAGAGAAACCATCGCCAAGTGCATGGTGGAGCTTGAATATTAAAGTACCAGCTGCATTGCTTGTTGGGTATTCAACTATGTGGATTTCCCACAATGGTCTCGTTAGAGGCAGGGCTTCCAATCCAATCTCGGACATATAATCGTCGAAGCACTTGTCGTAGAACTCTGGAGACTTGTTAGGAGGGAAAACTGGGACCCTAATATGATCTTTGATACTCACTTCAGTCTTCTTCCATCTTTTCACTCCCTTTTCGTCTGTAACCTGTCCAAAACACATGCATGGCTCTCAATTAATTGACAATAGCAAACAAAATGCTAACAAACACCTCAATAGGGAAATATTGTCAGCTGGTTCGGACTCTCGACCTTATCGTCATCCGCTTTAAGTCCAGAGATATAGCCAACTAAGCTATTGCTCTGTGGTTCTCAAAAACATATACGTGCATGTAACATATACAAGAATGTATTAGATATATATACATATATATATATATATATATATATTTTAGGCTAGCTATACCATGACAGAAGAGAAACGGGGGTTGATTGAGAGGAAAACGTTTTGGATCAATGAATAGGTCGGAAGGTCATTGATAGGGACTTCAAATTCCAGAACGCCAAGAATGGCAAGTGTCAAGACAGAGTTGCTAACATATTGTGACATGGGGCTCATAGGCTGCATTAATCCTTCTTCGGATGTACAACTGATCTCCATGGGAATTTCTTCTTCTTCTTCTTCTTCTTTTTCCTGGTGTATGTGTTCTTGAGCTCCTCTTCCTGCAGATTGGGAAAATATATAATAGTTGGTTCCAGCTACTTTATGGAGTCATTGCACTGATGCACCCACTTGCAAAATTTAATATCATTATTATTCAACTATAGTACTTTTCATGGAAACTAGCGAGTACAAAGCCACGCTGTAAAAAGTGTTACATTTACATAGAGTTAAGCATCAGTATTTTCTGTCCTCGCAATCACAAAGGTTGAAATGGACACACAATATCCATGTGAAATCGTGAATCAGTCTCACATATCACACATAATCCATATGAAATCATGTACATCCATCTCAACATCTAGGATAGCATATGAGTAGGTATGCAGATAAGAATTGATTTTTCGAGAACCATATGAATAGGTATGCAGATATTGGAATATATATATATACTTTTCATATATATGTTCAAGTATTATACTCTCTGATGTAACACTCATGCATATCCCACGTTCAGAATCTTACTTACGTATATATATGATCAATGCAGATAATAACAACTTTTCCGTAGCCGGGGGTTGAATCAACTCAAATCTTGTATTTATGTATACTATCCCCATATATATATATATATATATATATATATATATAAGGATCTAATGTAAAGGTGTAAAATAAGCGTGTATGTTTACACCATTGATTTGAAATATGTGAGACCCAAAGTAATGGAGCTCATTTATTATCTCATTCATCCACATCATTAAAAAGTAACTTTTATTTTACACATTTACATTAAACCTTTATATTTACATTAGACATTTATATGAGAATTTGTATATATATATATATATTCCAAAACCGTATCTTTATCTTGATATGAGAAGTCATTGTTGCCCCCTGATGGCCTGCTCCGCCATCCGCCATTCTCCAGACTTGAATGTGATGGGCGACACCACTACAACAATCATCCTTTTCTGCGGCGACATAAATCGCCGCTAAAGTTGGTAAATGCTTTATAGGGACTAGAGACCTAGACCCCCTAGGGATCTCAGTTAGCGGGTTGTGGGCCTTGTGGCTGTTGGGCCACACAAAGTTTTTCTCCAAATTGGGCTTTTCAAAAGGTCCAAGATAACTACAGCAGGCCCACCAAATAAATGGCCCAAAATGGAACTACAAGACAAAAACAGAGTGTAGTCAGCACATTGATCAAATTGAGCTATGATCACTTATGATGGGGATCTCTGTAATTGATATTTCAACTACTGAGTTGTATGCACGAGATTTTATGTGTGTCATGTGAAACATATAGAGTCCACGACACTTGAATTATGTGTGTCTAACTCAGTGATTAGGATAACTAGAATATCAATTATTGGGATATTTATCATTTTCATTTTGGTTAGTTCTCCAACTTATTGAATTATTGATGATCATGATACATATAACTAAAAAATTTATAAGGAGTCTGAGTCTAACAAGTTGAGGCCTTCACTTCGGGCCCATTAAGTAGGAATCCAACCCAAGGACCTAGCTTGGGCCATCTTTTGTGCTCACGCGGTGGACTCCAGCCCATTAAGTAGAGCATATCAAACAAGTACATTCAATTTATTAGATCGATCTTAAATCTTGTAAACAGTTCATAGAGTCAATTACAAATTAAATCTGCGAAAAACACAACGGTCATGCATGGGGTGGCTGCATGCAGTCTTCTCTTGTCTTCATAGTTTGGCTTTTTTTTTTTTTTTTTTTTATTTCCACATGCAGCTTTGAATATCATCTCAAAGGCATTCTCAATGTGTGTCTTGAACTTTTCTGCATCTATGAATTCTTTTCCAACTCCCATTGAAACCCTTAGAATCCCCATGTAACTCACTATTCCGAACACGACATCCTGCAAATTAATTCGTCCCATCAGCAATATCAGTTAATGATTAACACAAATAACACACATATATATGCAAGACTGCTTACATGCAGGGGTCCGTTGTTTTTGTGAACCAGTGGCCCCATTTGTTTCAATTTTTGAGTATATATATAAAAAGCGAACGTTCGTAAGCTTAAAGTTATAAACCACAATACTTGAGTTATATATATATACCTCGGGTGATCCAAAAACCATAAAGTAGATGCCTTTAACAGGATGACCACTCAAAGCCATCTTCTCTTGGGCACCCACTATATTTGTGATACCTAAGCTTGAGTTCTTAAGGGTGCCATAAACGAATTTGGATACTACCTGTAACATGTACCAACAATTAACATGTCTTAATTAGATCTTTCCGGCCAATACCTATATGTGTATATATATATATATATGTATGTATATGTATATATGGAGAGCAATGCTCTAATACGGGCATCCATAACTGATAAGTTAACAGAGTCACTTTTTTTTAATTAGTAACAGTGAAACCAGAAACAGTGGCCCCACTGCTTTTCACTTTTTCGAAAGTGATTTTAAACGGAGCCCCATAACTTAATTTATAAGTTACCGGCATCTGCGCCTGAGAATATATATATATATATATATATATAAAGTTAAATAGCTAGCTACAAGATACGCACCTCAGGGCCTCTATGCTTATTTAGAATTTGGAGAAGCCAACTTGTCATGTGAAGAGCAATAGAGTTCCTCTTCCTCTTGATGATTCGTCTTGCTTTGACTACAAATTGTAGTGGATCAGTAAGGTTTGCATGAGTTAGTTTAGGCAGTGGTATTTGTAGGAAGGAAAAGAGATTGCCCCAAGGCCCCTCCGCATTAGGTTTAAGCATATCATCAACGGACCTACAAAAGTGGTACGTAGTGGATTAACAATCAACACACTACACATAGAGGAGAAATTGAAAAAAGAAAAACAGATAATGAATTAACCTGTAACTTTTGGTCATTCTAGTGTTGAGCAACACTAACGCTGTAGAACGAGATTTCCTTGATTCATGGCACATTTCTTGCATGTATAACCTAGTTCCCAAGAAGATTACTCCGGTGATCACATCGTTTACTGTCTGTGTTATGAGAAGATGATTTAGTTTCTATATGTTGGAACACAAAATAAGTAAAACAAAGAGCAATCTCAGTATTTTTTATTCTCAACTATCCCAAAGGATAAGATGGATGCACATAATTTTATGAGGGGAATGTGGACTTACGATTTCACATTGATTATGCGCGTTCATCTCATCATTTGAGATAGTTGAGATAAAAAAATAATATTGTATTCTGCGTGATCTATAAATATATATATATAAAGATACATATATTGAGAGTCTTACTTACCGCTCCAAGCTTGGACTTGATTTGCTTAACTTGATCAAGAGAAAATGTCATCGTCAATGTCGTCATTGGTTGGAACTCGACATCATGAGCTTTAGACCGAATCGGAGTTCGATCATCTTCCATAATAGTACTCATCAACACACCTCCACAAAAATCTGATACAGTGTTGTAAACTGAAGAGAAAATCTTAGGTATTTTCTTGAATACATTCTTCTTACTCTGACCACCATTTGAGTGCATTTTAACAGAAGGAAATGTCAACGGAAGAGAAGGATTATCTGCTCTCTGTAGACAAGAAAGCAGAGCACCCATAATAGATAAACCATCGCCAAGTGCATGGTGGAGCTTGAATATCAAAGTACCAGCTGCATTGCTTGTTGGGTATTCGACTATGTGAATTTCCCACAATGGTCTGGTTAGAGGCAGGGCTTCCAATCCAATCTCGGACATATAATCGTCGAAGCACTTGTTGTAGAACTCTGGAGACTTGTTAGGAGGGAAAACTGGGACTCTAATATGATCTTTGATACTCACTTCAGTCTTCTTCCATCTTTTCACTCCCTTTTCATCTGTAACCTGTCCAAAACACATGCATGGCTCTCTATTAATTGACAATAGCAAACAAATTAATGCTAACAAACACCTCAATAGGGAAATACTGCCAGCTGGTTTGGACTCTCGACCTTAACGTCATTCGTCTTAAGCCCAGAGACATAGCCAACTGAGCTATTGCTATGTGGTTCTCAAAAATATATACGTGCATGTGTAACATATAAGAATGTATTACATATATATTAGGCTAGCTATACCATGACAGAAGAGAAACGAGGGTTGATTGAGAGGAAAACGTTTTGGATCAATGAATAGGCCGGAAGGTCATTGATGGGTACTTCAAATTCCAGAACACCAAGAATAGTAAGTGTCAAGACAGAGCTGCTAACATATTGTGACATGGGGCTCATAGGCTGCATTAATTCTTCTTCGGATGTACAACTGATCTCCATGGTATTTCTTCTTCTTTTCTTTTTTTGGGTGAGCTCCTCTTCCTGATTGGGAAAAATATATAGTACTAGCTGGTTGGTTCCAGCTTAAGACTGAGAAACAACTGTGAGGACCTTACCAACTAGAATTTATGGAGTCATTGCACTGATGCACCCACTTCTGCCAAATTTAATGTTATAGAAAGCCAGGCTATAAAGAGTGTTACGTGGACTGTAATAAGGAAAATGCTAAGCATCACAATGTTTTTTTGTGTTAACTATTGCAAAAGCTGAGATGAATGCATATGATCCATGTGAAACGTGAGTTCCACATACTCTACATGATTCATATGAAATCGTGTGTGTCCATTTCAACATCTAGAATTATTGTGACAAAAAATATCAGATCCGTAAGACTGATTGCATATAACTATTGGGAAAGGGGATTACAGTGATCAGTTATCTATATTGAATTGTCATTAATTGACGTACGGACAAGAATTGATTTTTCAACAACCATATATATCAATAGGTATGCAGATATTTTCCAATACATTTAGAGCAAAGGAGGATAATGTCCTTGATTGGCTTATTCCATTCTTATTGGAACCTCTTAATTAAGGAAAAATTAACGTTGCTGCAAAGTGACTCATCAAGACTCCTGAAAAGTTGCAAACTGTGATTTATGTAAATTCAGAATGGGATTGAAGTTACCAGATGTTAGTAATTTGATTCTTCAACTATATATATGTTCAAGAATTATACTCTCTGATGTAACACTCATATCCAATCGTTCTTACATATATATACATATCAATGCTGATAAGTGATATACAGCTTTTCCTTAACCGAGGGTTGAATCAACTCAAATCTTGTATTTATGTATACTATCCATATATATAGCTACATTCCAAAACCTTTATTCTTCATCGTAGTCGTCAAAGCCTTTATCTTAAAAGTTTGGGATCGGCTACATAATTCTATAAGAAAATTTCATTTATATCATAGAGCATACATTAATCCGCTCCTACTAATTTCATATAATTTCTTATTACCTCAAGTCATGTTTTTTTAAATCTTCCTTGTCGCCTTCCACTTTCACTTATACAAATACTCTCGTTTCTCCTCACCGCCACACCGCTATCTCTACGTATCTTTATCCTCATATGAGAAGTAATTGTTGGCCTGCTTTACCATCCACCATCCTCCAAACTTGAATGTGAAGGGCGACAAAAGGAGTAAAGGACTTATTAAATCAAAATTTTCAGACCTGACCTGTGGTCCAAACTCCACAGAGCATATGCAACCACAAGCCTCCTATCTCCAGCCTCTATTTCACAACCGTCAAATAGATGAAGAGTACATGCTAATTAACCTCTATTTCTGATGTACGCGTTCTTCCAACCACGTTGCACTACATCAATTTCACAACCGTCAAATAAATGAAGAGTACATGCTAATTAATATTTGCTACAAAAGAAAAACTTTTCCTTCTTCTTCTTCTTTTTTTTTTTGAAGGACAGACTTGTTTCTTTGATTTACATGCGTCAACAAAGAATCTACATGTATAGTGTATACCATACGTCGTCAATCCTTTAAGAATGAAAGATACATAGACTGGAACTATGTAGTCGGTACATGAATTGGTATCCCAATTGCTGAATTGTACGCACAGCATTTTATGTCTATCATACGGAACATGTGGAGCCAATGAGTTCATTTGAATTATGTGTGTCCAACTCAGGCATTCAGCAGTTGATATAACTAGAATATTAATTGTTGAGTTCTTTATCATTTTCATTTTGATTGATCGAGGAAGCATCCAACCCAGCATGGGTTTCGGGTAGTTGAGTGGGCGTAAATCTCTCGTCGCCAAACTAGCATACATCACACTGACGACAGATAAGACCGGACTAAAATCCATGCGGGAGAAATGAGACTCTAAAGTCGAACCCCTCCACGGGAGTGGGTAGGCCCACGGAACTAGGAAAATCCCAAGAAAAATACTCATGCCTAGTTCGAACACCCTACCTTAAGCCCAGAGATATAACCAACTATACTATTGCTCCGTGGTTCTCAAAAATATATACGTGCATGTAACATATAAGAATGTATTACATATATATTAGGCTAGCTATACCATGACAGAAGAGAAGCGAGGGTTGATTGAGAGGAAAACGTTTTGGATCAATGGCCATTGATGGGAACTTCAAATTTCAGAACACCAAGAATGGTAAGCGTCAAGACAGAGTTGCTAACATATTGTGACATGGGGCTCATAGGCTGCATTAATCCTTCTTCGGATGTACAACTGATCTCCATGGTTTTTCTTCTTCTTCTTCTTGGTGTGTGAGTTCTAGCTTGAGCTCCTCTTCCTCATATATATATATATATATATATATATATATATATATATATGGTAGTTGGTTCCAGCTTAAGACTGAGCAACAACTGTGCTGCCCTTATGAAGCTATTGCACTGATGCACCAACTTCTGCAAAATTTAATGTTATTACTAATTATTATAATTCAACTATAGTTTTCATGGAAACTAGTTGAAAGCCAGGCTAGCCGTAAAGAGCTAGTGTTATCATTTTATAGAGACTGTATTAACGAAAAAGCTTAAGGATGGGTTATCATTATTTGTCCTGTAATTGGGATTATGGTTGTCAGTTATCTATATTGATCGAATTATCATTAATTGACGTACGGACAATAATTGATTTTTCAACAACCATATGAATGGGTGTCTAGATATGATTTGAACATACATTTAGAGCAAAGGAGGATAATGTCATTGATTGGCTTGTTTGCATTCTTACTTGTAACCTCCATTTAGAGATATTTTAAAGAACATATTAAAATAAATGTTTTAAATACAGGCCGATACGTATCGGTTCAATCGGTTAAATTAGGTACCACACCCCTCACTAATACGAATCATCCTAAAATATCATATTGTACCGTATCGGTTGAACCATCCAGTTTTACACAAAAAAAATACAAATTTTTTTGCACTAAAATTAACCTTTTAGTTTATAGATAAAAAATAATTTATAGATAAAAAATATTTAATTAATACCCAAATTTAAGAGAGTTCTCAAATAGGAAATCTTAAGTCTTAATCACCAAAACAACATGATTTATGTTGCCTTTATCCTCTGCAATATATATTATTTTTGTGTCGCTCAGCCGGTTAAACTGTTTATACCGTATACCAATTGCCTGATTAGTATGTAGGGGTGTAAACGGTTGATTGCTGTCAGATTTTTTTCTATTTTTGTTACATAAATTTAACTAGACAAACGAAAGTATCTGTTATGCTTTCTATCAAAGAAACATATAAATTTTTTAAAAATAATCGACCAATTGATTCGGTTATGGATCAAATCAGTTATTCATTTATTTTCTTATAGCTTTACCGGTGTCATTACGACATTGATTAAACTAGCTCGCCGTTGTCGCCTGGTTGGTGGGTAGGCTAGTAAATATGACAATTATGGACAATGGTCCAAAGATAATTTAACGTTGCTGGAACGTGAGAGCTGAAATTGAAGCTCATTTACTGGTCCAATGAAAAGGCCCAAATATACATTCCGAAACACACATAAACTACATCAACCCCAATCCACATGTCAATGTTGATAGCTCAACTACCTTAAGCATAATTCAATGGAAAAAGTGTTGAAATGTTGACAGTTTTGTTTGTTTATTTCATCAATGAGAGATGGCGGAAATTCATTCTTTTGTTCTTCAAAGTTGAGGGGTTGGGGCCTAAACAACACAAAGTACACGTAAGTTGCGATATAATTAGTAAAGTTCGGGGTGTGACTAAAGTTTCCCAAATACAAAACTCAATTGAATAAAATTTCTTTTTCTTTTTGACCCGAAAGACCCTAGCCCAACGGCCACTTTGTGATTGCTGCGCCAATTTTAAATCCGAGATGACCACCACATGCGTATTGCGAACCATCAATTTAGTCCCGAGTTGAAGCCCAGTACACAAGTAAAACTGAGCCGATGCCCAGAATAGGTGTTTTAACCCCTCTCAAGAAGAAGACACGTGTCCTTGACCCATGGAACCCAATAAACCTCAAAGCCTGATGATATAACCACTAAGTTAATGCCGAGTTGTTTAAACAAACATAATAAACTCTTATACAAGTACAAACTTGGGTCTTCTCTAGTTTTTTAGGACCACATGAATCGACTCATCAAGACTCCTGAAAAGTAGCAAACAGTGATTTATTCAAATTCAGAAGGGGATCACCACCTTTCAAAAGCTACCAGATATTAGTAATTTGATTCATCAACTATATATATATATATATGTTCAAGTATTATACTCTCTGGTGTAACACTCATATCCAATCATTCTTACATATATACACATCGATGCTGATAAGTTACAACAGCTTTTCCTTAGCCGGGGGGTTGAATCAACTCAAATCTTGTAGCTACATTCCACAACCGTATGATCTTATCTTCATATGAGAAATAATTATTGCCCAGTGATGGCCTGCTCCGCCATCCTCCATCCTCCATCCTCCATCCTCCATCCTCCAGGGACCAGGCTTGAATGTGAAGGGCGACAAAGACTGAGTAAATCAATAAGAACAATAAATTAATAGTACATGGCATTGAATGAATACAAGTATTTTCACTTCAGACCTGTGGCCCAAACTCCACAGAGCAGACACAGACCAGATGCATGATGTTGCGTGGTAGTCAATATTTACATGCCACATAGCAAACCACCATTAGGGTTCCTCTAAGGGATGACACATAATGACAAACCATTTTTCAAAAACAACTCAACTAATTTGGCGTAATGGCAGAGACATACACAACTCAATCTCAGACTCAAAACTAATATTGTTTCAGAAAAGGAAAAAATAAAAATAAAAATAAAAATCAAATGCTGATTTTCTAGAAACACAAGCTTAACCAGAGGTTGCCACTTCAACAGACCAAAATTATATCCCACCATAATTACATTAATATTGATCATTCTTAGAAAAAGTGAAATATATGAATAATAGGGTCTACTTAATACATTATAAGACAATTTATTATACATGTATGAACAACAAAAGGGTCTACTTAATTTACGTTTCTATAACTAATCAGAAACCGATTAAACTAAAAATTGGAACCCAAAAAAGATTTTTGGGTACCCTAGACATGAAGGTCACTTAAATCGGGCCAAGCAGTGTCCAAAGACTTCCATTTCTTTCTTTGTTGGGCTAACCCAAGCTGCCCACTTCTCATTTTTGAAACTACAATCTCGGCCCATCACAGTTATGTATTTACAATTTATTGGATAATTATCACATAGAATTGGTTGTAAAGATTGCTCATTTCTTTTTGAGTTATGGTCTCATGAAGTATTTATATACTTGTATATATAGTTATGTGGGCTTGAGGGCTTCTCACTTGGGACGTTATTTACGATATTACGGACTCCACTTTTACGCAAAAATCAATTACTACTACTTTAATATAAGACCGGACTCACAATTTCA